>NC_141033.1:52627500-52745000 GCF_052040795.2 Danio rerio | reverse complement strand
AAACACTAGTAAGACCAAAGAAATTATTGTTGATTTTAGTAGACATCCATCACAAGCGGTGCCCGTAATTATACAAGAGTCAGGAATTGAGATCGTTTCGTCATATAGGTACCTGGGTGTGTATTTGAACAACAAGCTCGATTGGTCTGAAAACACAATCCAGGTGTATAAGAAGGGTCAGAGCCGCATTCATTTATTAAGACGACTGAGGTCCTTTGGTGTGTGTCAGACACTGTTAAAAACTTTTTATGACTCTGTGGTGTCTTCTGTGATTCTGTATGCTGTAACCTGCTGGGGAGGGGGACTGTTGGAGAAGGAAAAAAACAAATTAAATAAGCTCATAAAAAGGGCTGGTTCTGTTGTGGGGTGTGCACTACCTACCATAGAAGAGATTGCACAGGATCGAATGCTGGACAAATTTGTTAGTATAATGAACCACGATAGTCATCCCCTTTATGATACAGAACATCGCTGAAGCGGAGACAGTAACACTAGTTTGATCATGTATAAATTTCATTATAACTATATTGTATAAATATTATTATAACTAGGCCTACAACATCCTGACAATCAAAAACCAAATGACCTGACGTCACAGGCGATTGTCTTCTGAGTGCACCAGACATGAATGCCACTCCTCATAGAGCTTGAGAAGCAGACAGTACTGTATGGTCTGTATCATTTGTAAAATACAGACTTGCAGGTTAACGAAACGGCATATAGCAGGAAGTTGCCACGGGCCTTGGTGCAGATGAAAAGTAAAAAAAAAAAGTGTATTTGTATATATGGAATGATAGGTAACTAGACAGAATAGACAGAGATAGATTGAGCTGTGCGGCAGCTGCCGAAGAGCTGAGCGCTGCAGACGCAGCTGGTGTGAAAGGCAAACGGCTGCGTGCTGATTCTGCTCTCCATACGCACTGGTCACACAATGCTCATGCACTGCTTTCACTTGCGATATGAAACAGGCGTAAGACATAGTGTAGCTCCTCCCCTTTTTTTGTTTTGTTTTTGTCACAGCTCTGCCAGTGAGAGTGGTTGAGCTGAAGTGCACCAAATGAACAGCCAGCGAGAAGCGTCTTGAAGGGGGCGGGGCATGTCAGACACTAGAGAGCATTTGATTGGTTATGATGTGATGAGAAACTAAAGTATGTGGTGACATGAATAAACCCTTGATCCATTTAGGCGGAAGTGACAAACTACAAGCTTTACATGTTTATATCAGGTTTATATCTTCTAATTTTGTCATCGTTTTGGAGTGCACTAGCTTATCGATATGCTTAAAACTAACAATACTGATACTGACATCTAAAAGACTTTCATTTCAGGTGCCCTTTAGGTTTGATTTTAGAGTGAGAGCATGAGTCCTGATAGCATGTGCACTCATTAGTGTGTGTTTCCTCCTCTCCGTCTCCTCAGGTGAGCAGTTGTGCCTGGGTGCCGGACAGTTGTCAGCTGTTTACAGGCAGCAAGTGTGGAGTCATTACCGCCTACAGCAACCGCTTCACCACCACCATGGTATGTAACCATGGCAACACTGCCCCCCTTCTCCCTCACCCACGCGCCCGCCCACGTCCATTATCACTCCCTGTAGAGCACCTACACACACACACACACACACACACACACTCAGTGTTTGTAGTGGCCTTGTTAGTCATCTCCTGGTTGCCCTAGAAACACATTTCCTGCAGCCCACAGGTGGGCTGGTGAGTCTGGGCGTCAGACACTCTTTTTAACACACTCATTGATAACGCAGGTGCTTTTCTGCTTCTCTTCCATGTTGAAATCAATCCAGCCCAAAATGAGTTCTGTTATCATTCATCTCATTCCAAATTCGAAGAGCTGCAAAAGCAGATGTTTGGAAGAATGTTCACGCTGCACTTTTCGAACAGCTTTCTTTCAAGGTCCCTAAAAGTAGATGTTCATTTGTGTGTGATGTTTGAGTGATGCATTGTGTATCCATTTCTGATGTACTCCACATATATTGTTTTATTTTATTACATAGAGTTAAAGTCAGAATTCTTTATATTTTGTCCCCAATTTCTGTTTAATGAAGAAATAAATCTAATCATAATAGTTTTAATAACTAATTTATAATAACTGACACTAGTAGACACTAGTATTCAGCTTAAAGTGACATTTAAAGGCTTAACTAGGTTAATTAGAGTAAAGTTAGGGTTATTAGGCAAGTCATTGTATAACTGATTTGTTCTAGAGACAATCCAAAACAAATATTACTTAAGAGGACTAATAATATTGAAAAAATGGTTTAAACCAAATAAAAACTGCTTTTATTCTAGCCGAAATAAAACAAATAAGACTTTCTCCTGCAGAAAAATATAGGAAATACTGGACAAATTTCTTAGTTATACCTTGAGAAATATTTGAAACAGAATACATTTTACACAAATAATTTTGCCCTTAACTGTATATTATATTATTCTACATTTATGCACTCTCAGACAAATGTTTGCTATACTTTTTGCATTTTTAAACAAGTGTCTCATGTTCTAGGCTACATTTATTTAATCTCAATTCTGTACAAATATGCTATTATCCAAAGAGATTTAGAAACGAGGATAAAGAAGCACTTTAGTAATTTAGTGAAATATATTTACAG
Source organism: Danio rerio (assembly GCF_052040795.2). Lineage (NCBI taxonomy): Eukaryota > Metazoa > Chordata > Actinopteri > Cypriniformes > Danionidae > Danio > Danio rerio. Next base: position 52,742,380 of record NC_141033.1, on the reverse strand, counting down.
TATAGATAAGACATTTTCTATTAAAATAATTGTAAAATGTAATTTATTCCTGTGATTAAAGCATTATTTTAAGCATCAATGTCAGAAATAATGTTAATGCGGTTATGATCAAGAATTCGTTTTTGATCATTATTAACATTGAAAATCCCTCAGACTTTCACAAACCTACAAAGCAACTGTTCTGCTCCATAATAACATCAGTAATAATCAGCAATGGTCATCATATTTGAGTCATGTGACACTGAAGACTTTCAGCTTTGAGTTAAAGAAATTAATTTATTTTTATTATATACTTACAGTTTTTATCTACACTACCTTACAAAAGTCTTGTCAATGATCACAGTTGTAAGAGCAGCAAATAATAACTTGACTTCTAGTTGATAATTTAGGAAAGTGTCAGAAAGTAGATTGTTCCTATGAATCATCTGTTGTTCTGCATCCTAATCATCACAAATACTGCAGAAGACCTACTGGAACCCACATGAAGCTAGGATTTTCACAGAAATCAGTCAAATTTGGGGAACGAACAATCATGGTTTGGGGTCATTCAGTATGGGGGCGTGTGAGAGATCTGCAGAGTGGATGATCAACATCAACAGCCTGAGGTATCAAGACATTTGTGCTGCCCATTACATTACAAACCACAGGAGAGGGACAATTCTCCAGCAGGATAGAGCTCCTTCTCATACTTCAGCCTCCACATCAAAGCTCCTGAAAGCAGAGAAGGTCAAGCTGCTCCAGGATTGGCCAGCCCAGTCACCAGAAATAAACATTATTGAGCATATCTGGGGTAAGATGAAGGAGACATTAAAGATGAACACAAAGACTCTTGATGAACTCTGGGATCCTGCTGAACGCTTTCTTCTTCATTCCAGATGACTTTATTAATCAGTGATGTGAGTCATGTCAGAGATGTATGGATGCAGTCCTCCAAGCTCATGATGGAGTCAGACACAATATTCATTCTGTCTCCACTGCAGCAGGACTTTATATTCTATACTGGACATTATTTCTGTTCAGTGATGACACTTTAGTCTAAGCAGAGTCAGACCTTACTGTCCTAATCAAATCAGTCAACATCAAGACATGATCATATTTTATTGAGCTCAAATAAGCAAAATCTAGAGTCTTTTACCTTTCATATGAGCCACTTCTGATACCAAATGAACTAGAAGTCAAGTTATTATTAGTTGTTTCTAAAGCTTGGATAGGCCACAAGACTTTTGTCAGGTAGTGTAAATAAATGCAAACTCTAGAGCACAATAGACTTCTTCAGAAACTGAACCAGACAGGTAATATATACTATTATTATTACTAGCAGAAGTTTAATTCCAATCAATCACATACTAGATGCCAAAACAAAAAAATGACCTATTTTAAACCTAAAACAAACACCAGTGGCGAGAATATGAAAATGTATGAACATCGATTGAGTAGGCCCAGCAAACTTTTCAGCCAATTAGTAGTCGACAACTAAGCAAGGGTTTTTGCCTATAATAACCCGTTTGAGCTCTACAAGCAGCAGCCATGTGCTGGTGTGTTTACTCTGAGCCATAAAAGCAGATGAGGATCATCCGTTAAAGCAGCCTTTCAGCTCACTTCTGCTTATTGAGGATGTTATCAGTTCTCTAATGAGGCCATTAGCAAAACCCCCAACTGTCTACATCTGCAATTACACAGAGAAGAAGTGTGTGATTGTACAGTGTGTTCCTGTGTTTCCCTCAGCCCACAGAGATGGAGGTGGAGTCGCAGGTTGATCTGTACGGACACACAGCCGAGGTCACGGGTCTGTTCGTCTGTAAACCCTACAGTATCCTCATCAGTGTGAGTCGGGACGGAACCTGCATACTCTGGGATCTCAACAGGTCTGTGTTCAGCCTACAACACATTACATCAGGCTTATTAGATGCTAATTATAACATTCAGTTCAAGTTTATGGAGCCTTTTCACAAGTTGAAATAGTTGGTCGACTCAGAGCGCAGTGAATGGGAGAGAACAACATATCATTATTTTACAATCCTATTTACTGAAACAATAAAAGAAAAACTCCATGAGGGTGCTATCAAGACTTTCAGTAAAAGGAAATAATTAGTGAGAGACTGAGAATAGAGAGAATAATGTCAGATTTGCTGTCCCAGCCCCACATAGTCGCCGTTTATATCAATGTTGATAATTAGCCGCATCATGTTAGCTTTATTCATTCATTTATTTTCTTGTCGGCTTAGTCCCTTTATTAATCTGGGGTCGCCACAGCGGAATGAACCGCCAACTTATCCAGCAAGTTTTTACGCAGCGGATGCCCTTCCAGCTGCAACCCATCTCTGGCAAACATCCACACACACATTCACACACTCATACACTATGGAAAATTTAGCCCACCCAATTCACTTGTACCGCATGTGTTTGGACTGTGGGGGAAACCAGAGGAAACCCACGCGAACGCAGGGAGAGCATGCAAACTCCACACAGAAACGCCAACTGAGCCGAGGCTCAACCCAGCGACCTTCTTGCTGTGAGATGAACGTGCTACCCACTGCGCCACTGTATCACCCCTCATGTTAGCTTCGTAACATTTAATTTTTACAAGGTGGGTCGTTAGCCCAACACTCAACCTCCAATCTGGATTACCATGACATTCACACACACACACACACACACACTCTCCAGACAATTAAGCTTACCCAATTCCCCTATAGTGCATGTGCTTGGACTCTGGGGGAAACCGGAGCACCCGGAGGTCAACATGCAAACTCCACACAGATATGCCAACTGACCCTGCCAGGGCTCGAACCATTGACCTTCTTGCTGTGAGGCATCAGTGCAAACCACTAAGCCATCGTGTCACCCCAATTATACAAAAATATTTATGTATATTTGTAAGTATTGTTTAATTTAAAATGCTTATAAGTAAATAGACTGTCCAAATGATGTTCAAAGTGGAAATAGAAACATTAATGTCGGAGTACATTGATGCTGTTTCTTTGTAATTATTTTGGATAAATCATTTGGTAGCAGTTTTTAAAGTGAAAGTAGAATCGAAGTAAATCCTGCACCACATTTTATTGCTGTACTGTAATTGCTTCACCAATATACTTTAGTACTGATTCAAACTAAGGACCAATGCCAATTCTAATTTTGTACCCCTACCTCTTCCCCTTCCCCTTGGCCCTTGAAACAGAGTGTGAAGGGGAAGGGCTTCAAAATGTACCCCTAAGAATTGGGACAGCACTACAGCACCTGCACACCTCATCATATGTCATCATGAGCTCTTGCTTTATATGAGATCAGACGATCTGCTGGAGTTATTTCAGTTGTGCTATTTTTTTTTTTTTTTATCTTCAGGAAATCACTCAATGCATATATTATGTTATTAGAATGATATACAGATGTTACTACTTCAATGTGTTCCTTGTACCGCCATTCATGCCGCGGCGACGGCGGTGCTTGATGCGCCAGCAGCATTTGACCGCTGGGTGGCACTTTAACCACAGATATTCAGCTTTGCCTTTTCACAATGCTAAACAGACTGTTCTGTAGGCGTAGCTTACTGTATGTGATGTGATGTGTTCAATTAAAATATAATTTTAATTTAGTTTTTCTGGTAATAGACATGCTCTTACACTATACTATGCTGTAGAAAAGATACATGGTGAGAAGTCAAAAAGCTAATATAAGAATTAAGTTATTAGCCTTCAGTGCCCGATTAAATTGCGTTGGGGTGAAAATAATGTTTTGATTTCTTTGACTATCATGGCAATGTTATAATCTCAAATCTTAAACGTGCGCATATGAAAAACAGCAAAATAATATAGATTATCCTGCCGATAGAGCACATCACCTCACAGTTGTGAACTTGCGATCACCTCAACTTACATTTAATTTTTTTTTACCTGGTTTATTGTAAACTTATTAAGTGCAAAGAGGATTCGTTTTGGAAAATAGAATTGAAGAAATGAAAGACAACTAAAATGAAAGCACAAACATTCAGTACAAATAATTAGTCTTAAATAAATAAATAAATAAATAAATAAATAAAGCAGTCTTTTAGTCTAAATATAGAGAGATGTAGTGTTTGCTATTTTGATAGAACTAAGACTAGACATGTTCATTTATATTTTTAATTTACGTTTTTATTTACATTTTCGTTGTTGATTATATTTACGATCTCATTTTATGTTTCAATTATAGTACATAATAATAAACGAATAATGAAAATAAATGAATAATGAAAATATTACATAAATTAAGTCTGGCAGGTTTATTTTTAATAATTTAGTTTCAGTTCCGTTTTTTTGTTTCAAAACGTCAATGTTCTGCTTTAAAGTATAACTGTTGTTTTGTTTTGTTTTTTTTCTTAATGGCTCAGTATGTTTTGTATTTTAACTTCATATTCAGTCACCTTGCATATGTGTGTGAAATATAATGCCGCATAACCGCGGAAAAAGAAGAAAAGGCTGTCAGTTAAAGCTAATTAATCAAAATAAGCTATATTAAAATACAGCATTTATGTTAATACAGGCAGAGTGTGAACAAACGGCTAAGATATGTGCTTGCCTTGTCCCGCAAGTTTATTTTTAATAATTTAGTTTCAGTACTATTAATTTTTTTCTCAAAACGTCAATAGCACCTTCAATAATCTAAACATTAAAGATGGACCGCAAGATGTGTTGAGTGGCTATATGTGAAGAACAATGGCAAAGCTAAGTGTGATTATTGTAATAAACTAATAAGTTATAAAGCAGAGTCCCGACCAACAGGACTGACTAAGCATATGCGGTTGGCTCATTCTTCACGAATATAGAATTAAAATTATGGCGCGTTAGGTTCATTGTGCATCCTGCAGGTGCAACCAACAAGGGTTGTGCATTTGAGTTTAACTTTTTGAGCGTTATAAGCAGCTCGTTGTTAGTTTTTATTTAAATATATCGAGCCGAAACTAAGCAGCGCATTCTCTCCGCCTCCTCGTTTATAACCAGCGGGACACGCCACTGAAGCAGTGGAGGACACTCCGTCGTTCATAATCTTTGCTGATGTGTCGGAGTCGAAAGAATATATCAAAGAGGAATGTTCTTTTGACAGTCCCGATATGTTCAATCTTTTTTTCCCTGTCATTTCTCTTCAGCAAATTATATTTTTAAAGCTGCTTGATTCTTTTAAAACCGAAAGCAGAGCCCGTCAATTGGTGTTTTTTCATAAGATACTCCTCTATCAAGGTTTTATTTTATGAGTATTCTTTAATGTGCTTTTTAATAGTTTTATTTTATTCAAAGCAGCACCTAAAAGCGAATTTATCCTCAAAACGTGGCATGAGAGCGATGCATGTCATGTGTCGCATATTGCCTTTTTTTCTGATCTTTTTGCATAAAGGTTTTAATCAAAAGACAGGTAATTTAATTACTTTCGATGTGCTAAAATATTTGTTAAATAAATGTTATTTCAAAAAAAGCATATGCAATGTGCTCTGACAGGTAAAATCCGATTCTTTCTCTCTTTCAAGTTCAAAGCAAATTTGAATGCCAAAGGATTTTAGATATGCATATACAAGACTATGTAGTATATTAACATCAACAAATTAATAAAATAAGTAGCAAATGAGAAATAAATGACAGACAAGTTGAACAGACATTATCTCTAATTATCAGAATTGCAAGATTAAAACAGCTGAATATAGGCCTAAATAATCTAGAAAGCAACTACTGCGCGCTGATATTTCTCCTTCTTTTTTTCGGAATAACGAACAATTTCAACCGCGGGGAGATACCGACAGCTTTGCAGTATTTTCTAACATGTTAGAAGCGGGCAGCGGACATCAGCTAGCCGTAAAGACGGGCCCGCACAAAAAAAAAAACATGGCTGCCGGTGGAGAAGCGGCTGTGCCCTCCCCGCGCGCACTGCTTTGGCAAAACGAATGTACAGTTACTTGTCTTGCCAATAAAGCACCTCAAATGTGAAAATAGCCTAGGCAACAAATAACAAATAGTAGTGTAATAATAACAAAAAATGCCCTTTTCATTTTCATACAATAGGCCTATGTGTGGGTTTTGACAATATGTGTTTAATTAAGCTATAAAGATCAGATGAAATGCATAGTGAAATATGAAATAAATGTCTCTTTTGCTGAAAATTTAATTAATCTATATATTTATTATTTTAAAAATCAACTCATTTTTGCCCAGAGAAAGAGGCGCGCGGCACTAGCGGACATGGGGTGCTTTTCCAAAAAAAGACGTACAGTAACTTGCAGCTGAACTATGCACAGTTTGGGGAAAAAAAGGATATAGTGATGCATGTCCCCCAAAACCCCTAGTTTCTCTGTCGCAGATCCATCATTTAAATCAGGTTAGTTATAAGTAAAACGCACATAATGATAAAGCACATCATCATCACGAGGGCAATTAAATAGACAACCTAAACATATTTTTAATTGTTTATTTATGTAATGTGAGTTTTTATAACTTTGTTCTTTAAATTATTTATAACTTAGGCTATTCTATCGAGATGACACCATAAAAGGCCTTCAATGCATTGATATAGGTAATAGGGATACAATGAAAAGCCGATTTTCACTATTGACCCTGTTTTTATTCATTGACGGCTTCCCAACGCCGCTTTTCTGTTGCGCGAAAAAAAGCTGCTGCAAATAAGCAAATTTATGACAAAACAATTTTAATAGTTTCATAGTAGTAGCTGGTGTGCTTCATCTGCGTGATTCTGATTTGACATTCTTCCGCTAAACTTGCACTGTGTTGATGTGTAAATGGACTATGTGTTGATGTGTTAATGGGCTATGATCTTTGCTATTGAGTTCTCTTTGCAACTTTCAATTTCGAGGTGGGGGAAGTGGGAAGAGGCAATTCAAATGTACCATCTCTAAAAAAAAGGCCGCTTACGCGGCATTTGTGTTTATTATTACCTTATTTTTATTTTATTATTATTAGTTTATTCATTCATTCTTCATTCATTTTCTTTTCGGTTTAGTCCCTTTATTAGTCTGTGATCGCCACAGCGGAATGAACCGTCAACTTATCCAGCATATGTTTTACGCAGTGGATGGCAGGAGGGCCAGCTGGGGCTTCGGGACGGAGTGAAAGGAATTTGCCCCGAGTCTGGGAAAGATGGCTTGCCGTAATTACACTATAGTTTTCCTATCGCACACATGTGCCAAACAAAACAAATAAATAAAAAGGAAAAGAAAACATCTAGACTTATAGGCTGAGGTCTTTTTGCTTAAAATCGCCCTTATGTTTCCGTTTTAAATGTAAGGCTGTTGCATAGAATAATACAATTTTAATTTATAAGTGATTTTACTGCGTCCCCCTTGATGTTTCAATAACGCATAATAATCTACACACCATATTAAAGACACAGCAGACATAAAGGTTGTGTGTGAGAGCCCGAGCAAAAGAGCGCTCTCTTCACAGCTCTGTGGATGCTGCTAGCGGCTTCTTTCTTTTTGTTATTTATTTTGCAGATAATACACCATATGAATACAACAGAAAGACATAACACTTTACAAATTACCTTTTGTAGACTCAAAACAAGTGTCATATCTTGATAAGCCTAAGCCACATTGAAATATAATTTAAAGAATTACATTATCGGATATAATAAAATCGCATTAAATAAATAAACCAATATAAAACAAGCAAAAGCAAGCTATAACAGTTTAGGTAGGCCTATACATAAATAAAACCGTTAAAGCCAAATCAAACTTTTATTTTACAAGATATTTTCTTTTAAAAGATTTTAGATATTTTCTAAAAACAATAAACACCAGAGAAGGTTAAGAATATTATTTATAAAGTATTTGGATATGATGATAATAATCAAATCGTGCAAACAGAGCATTTTTGGGAACACGTTTCAGGTCTCTCCAGTGCATTTGGGCTGAATGTTTGACTGTGTCTAAATGAGGATGTTATAAAATACATTTTCTACCGAGTTATTAACGGATGCACGATGCCAACACTCGGGGGACGTTCTGGGGGCTGGGTTTGCGTTACGCGCTGCGAGCTATAGGCCGACAGTGGAAATGCGACATGACTTCGGTCTCGATGCCCATTAACACCTGAAAGACAAGCTTTTGGTTATGAGACGGGGGAAGGGGTATGTCTCCACCCTCAAGTGTTTTCCACAAACATGGTTACACAAAATCCAAAACTCCCGAGGACGGATGGCGTAACCGTAGCAAAACCTATGCGTTTTAAAACCAAACCGCAAATGGGGCCTTATGAAAATGAATGTTTCTATGCACAGCAACTTCTGGACTGAACTATACTTGTTATTTAAAATATCTCTATTACGCTCTAGCATTCGCCAAAACGAATTTGTACATACAAACACCGAACATAGCCTAGCTGAATAGGGTGTTGCCTGCTGAGCCATGACAGCAGCAGACAATTCCGCACGACCATAAAGCCTTCACCCGACAGTTATTTTCTAATATTCACAACGCGAGCCACAACAATAGACATGCCATGCCCATCATCCTTACAGACAACTTCGCTTTAAACTGTATTAAGGTCCCATTTACACTGCACAGCAGTTTTATATAAAACGTTAATGATACATATAACAGGCTACATTTTGATGGTGAAATAACCTTTTAAACGATGGCTTTTTATTTCAGTATTCAAACATTAAATAACGAATGCATCAAGTGAAATAACAAATATGCAAAAACACATGTATATAAATATAAAGGACTATTATAATTAGCAAAATGCTGCTCTATAGACAAATACTGCTTGACATTTTAGAAAATGTTTTGCGTATACCCAGTACCGAGAACAAACAAACAAAAGCACATGGCTTGTTAATCAATTTAATCAAGCTCTAGCCATGAATAAAATAATAGACTATTTTATTATTTTAATATTTTAGACGACGGGTTAGTAATTATATTATAAATGGTTATGTTCAGATCAATGAAATAATAACTTTAATAATTCTGCTTTGCATTTTTCTATGCATTACTAACATCACTAAACCATACATTTGTTTTATAAGTTAACCAAATATTTGCAGAGATTCAGCGGTTTTTTTTTTCTGACGCGTCAAATTCAAACACAAAACATACTGAGCCATTAAGTAAAAAAACAAAACAAAACAACAGTTATAGCTACTTTAAAGGAGAACATTGATGTTTTGAAAAAAAAAACTGAACTGAAACTAAAGTATTAAAAAAACAAACCTGCTAGACTTAATTTATGTCCTGCGGCAAAAATATTTTTATTATAATCTGCTTAAAATAGGTCAAATTATTTTATTTTTTTCTGCTTTTGATGAAGCTGCATTCAACTTAAGCTCAATGTCGGCAATGTCTTTAAATAAATAATATATCTAGGCCTATTTTCATTATTCATTAATTTTTTATTATTCGTTTATTATTATCTATAATTGTTGAGACATAAAATGAGATAGTAAACTACATGACTTGCATCGCTCTCATGCCAAGTTTTGAGGATAAATTCGCATTTAGATGCTGCTTGAAATAAAATAAAACTATCAAAAAGCACATTAAAAACTTTAATAAAAAAATTAAAACATTCATAAAGGAGTATCTTATGGAAAAACACTATGGGCCCTGCTTTCGGTTTTAAAAGAATCAAGCAGCTTTAAAAAATATCTAATTTGCTGAAGAGAAATGACACGAAAAAAAAAATAAAATAAAAAGATTAAACATATCGGGACTGTTAAAAGAAAATTCCTCTTTGATATATTCTTTCGACTCCGATACATCAGCTAAGATTATGAATGACGGAGTGTCTCTCCTGCTTCAGCAGCGTGTCCCGCTGGTTAAACGATGAGGCGGAGAGAATGCGCTGCTTAGTGAACCTAACGCGCCATTATTTTAATTCTATATTCGTGAAGAATGAGCCAACCGCATATGCTTAGTCCTGTTGGTCGGGACTCTGCTTTATAACTTAGTTTATTACAATAATCACACTTAGCTTTGCCATCGTTCTTCACATGTTGCCACTCGGCACATCTTGCGCTCCATCTTTAAACAAATGTTTACATTATTGAGGTGCTCTCCGGCGGCGAAGTTTCTGGCAGAGTAGCGAGTGAAAAAATGTGCTTGCAGAAATTGGAATCAAAATTTAAATTATATATAACAAGCATCGTATTCTTTCTAATCCTCGCCCAGTTTTAATACAAGTTGTTTTTATATTTGTGGCTGTGAAGTTTATTAAGAATATATATATATAGCCTACTTTATTTTTTTATACTTTAAGTGATCTGCTTGAGGTAGGTCACGTTTATCAATGGTAAGTTTTAGCCTAAGTTTACATCAATAACATAATGTGTATTGTCCTTTACCATACAAAAAAAAAAAACAAGAAAAAAAAAACATTATTATACATAGTTGCCTGTAGCCTAAAGGCCGCAAATGCATTAAAAGGCAAGCGCATATCTTAGCCTTGAGTTTGTTCACACTCTGCCTGTATTAACATAAATGTTGTATTTTAATATAGCTTATTTTGATGAATTAGCTCTAACCTTCGACAGTTTTTTCTTCTTTTTCCGCGGTTATGCGGCATTATATTTCACACACATTTGCAAGGTGACTGAATATGAAGTTAAAATACAAAACATACTGAGCCATAAGTAAAAAAAAAACAAAAAAACAAAACAACAGTTATACTTTAAAGGAGAACATTGACGTTTTGAAAAAAAAATGAACAGAACTGAAACTAAATTATTAAAAATAAACCTGCAAGACTTAATTTATGTCCTGCAGCAAAAATAATTTTATTATACTTTTAGTGATCTGCTTAAGGTAGGTCAATTTATTTTTCTCAGTGTTTCACGTACTGTACGGCAATGTCTTTAAATAAATAATTTATTTAGGCCTATTTTCATTATTCATTTATTTTCATTATTCGTTTATTATTCGTTTATGTACAATTGTTGAGACATAAATAAGATAGTAAAATATAATCAACAACGAAAATGGAAATAAAAACAGAAATAAAAGATAAATGAAAATGTCTTGTCTTAGTCCTATCAAAATAGCAAACACTGAACATCTTTCTATATTTAGGCTGCTTTATTTATTTATTTATTTATTTATTTATTTATTTATTTATTTATTTATTTATTTATTTATTTATTTAAGACTACTTATTTGTACTAAATGTTTGTGCTTTCATTTTAGTTGTCTTTCATTTCTTCAATTCTATTTTCCAAAACGAATCCTCTTTGCACTTAAAAAGTTTACAATAAAGCGTGTTAACAAATTTTAAATGATTAATGAAGGAATTATAATGCTTTGACTTATTGTTTAATATCATTTACAAGCACAGTAGCTGTATGATCTATTTCTGTCCGTTCGCATCCCGTCCCTTTGCGCCCCCTGGCGGCTCATTCACAAACTGCGGTCATACACTAAAAACAGAGCGGCACCTATTTCAAACGGCGGCGGTACCAGCCGCGGCGTTAATAGCCACTTTGAACTCTCACCTACTGTAATAGTCCCTTTCACACAGTGATACCGGTAAATATCCGGAAAATTTCCAGAACGACTTTACCGGTATATTCAAAAAAGCGCTGTTCACACAGGCGAGGACGTTACGGAAATTTTCCACAAAAGACCGTTCACACATCCATTCCAAAATAGCGGTAAATTCTGACATCATTTACCACAAATGAGCTTTAAACGGCTGCGCTTGTATTTGTAAACAGTTGACTACATTACAAACTCTGTGGATGATCAGTATTGTGAACAACTCCGATGAAAACATATGCAGGATCACTTTCGCATGTCGAGATGTTCATAATATGTGTGTGTGCAGGCGCTCACGGCTGTTTCACAGGCACACGCAAAGCTTCAAGGTAAACAAACAACGGCTTATCATAAGCATCTTATCGATAATTATTTACACAGTTGGCATTAAAAAGAACATATAAACATTATCTGACTAACTTCTAGCAGCTAAATGCGTCGGGGAAAATATTCAAAGGCTTTTAATCTCACAAACCGCGCGGACGTAAACGCGTCTGGCTGTTCTGATTGGCTAAAGCAGACGTTCACGTCAGCAGGTTCTAGACGTGCACGCGCTCTTTCCGGCAATATTTCTTCTGCATTCACACAGCGCAGCGTTCCGGCAAATTACCGGTAATGTTACAACTTCTCTTTCCACAAAATAGCCAGAACTAATTTACCCGTATTTTCAAAAAGAACCTGTTCACACATACAGACCTTTCCGGAAAATTGCCTGTAATTTTCCGGAAAGGTCTGTATGTGTGAAAGGGGCTAATGTGGCAGTAAGCTTGTAACTGTACTGGGCGTTTACACAGTGGCCATATTCATCTATGTAAACACACCAAAACAACATTAGCATTATAGCAGACACTGTAAAAAGCTCATTCCCAGCCACTAGACTTTTCTTTTTCAGTGTCATCGCGTGTCAGAATGTTGTGGGACTGCTGTACAGAAGTTATGATTATTTAGGTGTTTTTATTTTAGCGTTGTGAATGTATTAAAGCATGTGCTTGTTTGTTGTAAAAATGGGAAATTTTCTTACCCCTTGGTTTCGAGTGTAGTCCTGTAAAATCTCTGTTTCAAGGGGTATTTACCCCTTCCCCTTAGCCCTACGTCTTCAAGCTAAAAAGAATTGGGACATCTGTACTTCTTCACATGAACACAATAAATAAGGGGTAGGGGTAAGGGGAAAGGCTAAGGGGTAGAACTGGGATTGGGCCTGAAGTCTTATGTGTCTGCATAAACGAAACTGAATGACATTGTGAATGCCGTGAAGATAATTGAAGTTTATTTTACAGGATAGTATGGCATTTCAAAATTACTGATGTAATTTAGCAAGTTACTTGTCATTTAAAGGGGTGCTCCACTTTGATATCATATGTTGAACTTAAGTTGATGTATAATGTAGCTGTGTGAACATAAACAACATCTCTGAATGTAAGTGACTCAAAGTTTAATCCAAAGGGAGACATTGGCTTTTACAGAGTTTGCTTAGCAAAGCCTACAGCAAACAAAGTTTGGGGACTACTATAAAATAAATCTGGGCTAGTGAGATCACAAAAGCTTCAGGTTATGCGCATTCACCATGCGCACACACCCGGCACAGCGAAGGGGTGTGGCCAGAGGTGCTGTAATGTTATAGCAGAGTAAGCTAAAATGGCGTCCAAACCCTGCTGTTTTCACAGAGCTTTCTCTGTTTATGTATTTGGGCTACCAAAGACATGACACAAAGAAAGAAGTGCTTACAGTTTAATTTTAAATATGTTAAAAGATATCACTCGTGCATTTCACAAAAGACAGCGTCCAGAATCTCTCACAGATCAGTGCTGGATTCTGCTAAAAACTCCTTAGAGAAGGAGCAGCTCCAACCAGAATAGCAGAAGTTGTGGATTGAGAGCCACAACCTGGAAGTGGTTTCATTTGTTAAAATTGATCTATTACATGCACAGTTTCTAACGTTTACAATATGTTGTAGCGAGGATGTAAACAAGGATGTAAATAACAGGAAATGCTGTTTGGCACCGCTAACAATTAAGCTACAGGTTCATACTTATCCATCAAACCTCTGTAAACTCCCACTATCCTCAGCAGCGCTGCAGTCTATGCGGACGCTTTCCCTGCGTTCTACATCTCAAATAACCAACTCGCAAAATATACGGAAACAAATTACTTACACATGCTTATAACTCGAATATATATGAAAGACACTTGTCAGATGTTATTTTAGAGAGCAGGCGTGCGGTTTAGCTCTGTGCCCTTCATTTTTCTGTCTGATTCAGGCTCAAACTGATACTGCTGGACTGACAGTATTTACACTGCAGAGGCGTGCTAGTAGAGGCGTGATGCTTTTCCTAGTGACGTTGAGCCAATCCGCAAATAACAGCACGTTATGTTAGCCTACCAATTAGAGCCATTTGAGGGAGGGCTTTCGGAGAAACAAGGAAATATGACAGTGGTGTTCATGTTAGCTGAGTAGCTGTATATATATTTAAAGTAAGAATTATGAACAAATAAAATAATTTTCTACAAAATCAGCATGAGCACATTGCTCTGCCTCTTTTAAACACAACCAAGCCTTAAAAATACACTCTGGACCACCCCTTTAAATACTTGTGGTAATTACTAGCAAAAATTGCACATAAATCACACCAAATGTTTTCATTGTATTTAAAGTTATTGCAGTAGGATTTTTAAACCTACATTGTAGAAATGTCGGGGATAACATGAATGAATTAAGTTCACAGACTTTTTTTTTTTTTTTTTTTAAATTTAAGTGGATTGAACATAAAACAATCAAGTTCTCTCAAAAAATCCTTAAGATTTTTTGCCGTCTCAGCTTGTTTTAAATGAGTAATACATATAAATGTTTCGAGTGTAATGGTCATGCTCAAAAAGCAAAGCACTTCCTTTCAGTATTCACTTACCCTGCAGTGCTGAGGATCCTGTGAGTGTGTAAAGACTGCTGTTGTTTGTTGTGCCAGGTTGTGTTACGTACAGAGTCTCAGCGGTCACAAGAGTCCAGTGAACGCGGTGTCAGCCAGCGAGACCACCGGAGACATCGCCACCGTCTGCGACTCAGGTGCTGTTCTTTGGACTGAAATCACAGCTCTTATGTGATGCATGTGGATAATACATGTGTTTATGGAGGTGTAAAGCACAAACTGACACAACAATGGCGGAGTTCATGCTAGTGCTGTTGTTGTCAAGTGTTTGCTAACGCTTTATCAGCACATTGTGGATTTACACTACAAGGCAGATTCTACATACTGTACTCATCAGTGTCATCACATCTCCACAGTCAGGCACTTGAGAAGAAAGTACATATACCCTAATATAATATTGCTCCTTTAAAAGTATAAAGTGCTTATTCAGGGTTACTTGAGTCAAACTATAAAAGTACTTACTAATGAATTTGAAAACCATTTATTTAGCAAATCCTGTCATAAGCTGATAACCACATTAATAATTCATAATAACTTGAGTGAAAACATATAAAACAACATTCACACAACGAACACCATTCAGATGAGTTTGTACAAATAAGTGAATTATTTACTAGAGACTTACTCTGAATAGTTCTTTTGAATCAGTGAATCATTTACTGGAGACTCACTCTAAACAGTTTGAATCAGTTTACTGGAGACTCACACTGTACAGATCTTTTGAATCAATGAATTGTTTTCTAAGGACTCACTTTGAACAGATCTTTTGATTGAAAACTCACCCTGACCATATAATTTGAATCACTGAGTCATTTACTGGAGACTTACTCTGAACAGATTATTTGGATCTGTGAATCATTTACTGAAACTCACTCTGAACAGATCCTTTGAATCAATGAATCTTTTACTGAAGACTCACTCTAAACAGATAATTTGAATCAGTGAATAATTTTTTGAAGACTCACTCTGGACAGATCATTTGAATGATTGAACCATTTACTGAAAATCACTCTGAACAGGCCTTTTGAATCTGTCAATAATTTACTGGAGACTCACTCTAAACAGATATTTTGAATCAGTTAATTATTCACTGAAGACTCACTCTGAACAGACAATTTGAATCAGAGAATCATTTTCTGAAGACTAACTCTGAATATATAATTTGAATCAGTGAATTATTTACTGAAGACTCACTTTGAACAGGTTATTTGGATCTGTGAATCATTTACTGAAATTCACTCCGAACAGATATTTTGAATTAGTGAATCATTTACTAGAGACTCACTCTGAACAGAACTTTTTGATTAGTGAATAATTTACTAGAGACTCATTTTAAACAGATAATTTTAATCAGTGAATCATTTATTGAACACTCACTCTGAACAGATCATTTGGATCTGTGAATCATTTACTAAAATACACTCTAAACAGATCTTTTGAATTAATGAATCATTTACTGAATACTCACTCTAAACCGATCATTTGAATCTGTCAGTAATTTACTGGAGACTCATTCTGAACAGATTTTTTAAACCAGTGAATCAGTTCCTGTAGACTCACTCTAACCAGACAATTTGAATCAGAGAATCATTTCCTGAAGACTAACTCTGAATAAATCATTTAAATCAGTGAATCATTTAATGAAGACTCACTCTGATCAGATGTTTTTAATCAATAAATCATTTACTGAAGACTCGCTTTGAACAGGTTATTTGTATCTGTGACTCATTTACTGAAATTCACTCTGAACAAATCATTTAATTCAAAGAATCATTTACTGTAGACTCACTCTGACCAGACAATTTGAATCGGAGAATTTCTTGAAGACTAACTTTAAATATATCATTTGAATCGGTGAATCTTTTACTAAAGACTCACTCTGATCAGATCTTTTGTATCAATGAATCATTTACTGAATGCTCACTCTTGAATCAGTGAATCATAAGCAATACAGCGTTTTGGCCACAGATGTGTACACATGGATCATTTTAATTGCTTGAAAGTGCCTCGATTACAGTGTATAAAGTAATTGTGCCGATGACTTCCTGTCTGTGCAGTGGGTGGAGGAAGTGACCTGCGGCTGTGGACCATTAATGGAGATCTGATTGGTCACGTTCACTGTCGTGAGATCATCTGTTCAGTGGCTTTCTCCAATCAGCCGGAGGGAGTTTCAGTCAATGTGATCGCAGGCGGACTGGAGAACGGGGTGGTCAGGTGAAGGAAATCACAGTTATTGATCAACTTGTGCTAGCAATGAAAAAAACAATATGCAATTATTTGTTTACTTTGGTTTAACCGTGTGATATTGAGTTGTTTATTTGTTTCCGTTTGATCTATTCTCAGGTTGTGGAGCACGTGGGACCTGAAGCCAGTCAGAGAGATCACGTTCCCAAAGTCCAACAGACCTATCATAAGGTACACCAATGTTCTCAATGATTATGTTTTTGGTTTTGCCTCTTTTGGTCACAAATATTTCCTGCATTTGATCATAAGAAATGGATTAATACCTGTGCTATACCGCTAAATCTGCAGCATAGTACTCCTATATTAAGTGTTGCGTGATTCTTCAGAAATCATTCTGATTTGCTGCTTAGTATTTTTGTGTAAAAGATCATTTTTGAGGATTATTTGATGAAAATAAAGCTGAGAAAAACAACATTCATTTTAGATCAGAATTGGTAATTCATCTTTCACTTTTTAGCAATTGTGTTCAATAGCCGGCTGCTAGCTCTAATACATAGACATTACAGTTTTTCTTGTTTGCTTTGAACTAGGTTCCACTTCATTTTCATTATCACTATCCCAGCAGAGCAGAGGACCGGTCTTGCAAATGTGTAAACCCTTTCTCATTGGGTTGACACATTTTCCCCGCCATTTTTCAAAACAGTTAACACAGATGTCCTTCAAGCAGTCCAAACTCCATTGTTTTAGCTATGATAGCCAAACAGAAACCATCTATTCCTAACCATAAGAAACTACTATGATCAGTATGAATTCACCGAAGCACCGGTTTGACACTCCTTTACACAAACCTTCAATTAGTAATCAGTCTGCAAACATTAACAATGGTGGAAGATCTGTGTTGTTCTGTGCCAGCATGGATGGAGGAGGTCAATAGTGTCCTATACTCCCCATAGATTTGACTGTATATTGGTTTACATGTGTTTCCTCTAATATTTAAAATATTTTATTACTTTTGTCTGTTTTTGTTTTTTTTATCGAGTATTTCAGATTTCAGCCACAGTTTGAAAAATGTCTTGAATTCAACATAAATTTAAGCATTTCTTTAAGCATAAAGCATTTCATATTCTGGATCCAATTCTTTGCAAAAAGGCAAATTTGACAGCCCAAATAGAAAGACAACACATGGCATTGGCAATAGGCTACAATAGCAAGCAATGGTGCACTGATTCACCCTGAGTTCTGTATTTTGTATTTTGTTGTCCATTGTGCAATGATTAATTAAAAGAGCTCATATACTTGTTACTTGTTGAAAACACGTACACATGCTGTTTGACGGCTCATAACACGTTGCGAAAACAATGCGACATTACCAAAATAATTTTACCACTAAATAAATACAGTCAACACATTGATCACTACACGTTCTAGTAAGATTGTAACAATACACACATATTTTAGTGCAGATGTAATGCTTGTAACGTCAGCACACAGATTCATGTGAAGTTATTTTATAACAACATAACACACGAAAGGCAAAAATAATATTTTAAAAATGCCTTTAAATAATCTGAGGGCAGTTTCATTCAGTGAACAACCTTAGTGTGTGATGCTGCCTTGTAGATCAGGTCAAAAAACATGTGATCTCTGCAGTGCGACTAGTCGACGTCAATCAAAAAGCGTCACGGCTCCTCAGTTTATGATTCCTTGAAACCACTATGGGAACGGGACCTGAGAGTTCTGTTTGAGCCTGAAGATTGGTCCAAGATCTGTGAAGGTATTTTTCCAAAATGTACCTCAATTTCCACACATGAACAAAATTTCACAGAATTTATTTTACACCTGTTCGTCTGCATAAAATGTTCCCAGCCTGTTCCGATCTCTGTTTTAAGTGCAAAACTTGTAAGGGCACATTTTTTCATGTATTCTGGTCCTGTGTCTACATCCAACCATTTTGGAGAGGGGTTCATTCTGCAATCCAAGAGATAATTGGAAAACATTTTATTTTCTCCCCCTAACTTTTTTTGTTGAATGACATTCCAGAAGACCTTTGTGACTCAGAGCTCAAACCTCTGTTTACAACTCTTACATTTCTGGCTTAGAAATGTAATTTTTTTTAAAGTGGTTTACTTCTCAAACTCTAACTATTTCCATGTGGATTTCTCAGTTGTCAGCCTTTCTTCCTTTGGAAAAATTAACTTATGCCCTCAACCACAAGCTGGACAAATTCAGGAGACTTTGGGAACCTCTTCAATCCTTTCTACATAAACTCTGAAATTTTTATTTTAAAAAAGCTCTGGCTTCTTCTGTTTTATTTTGACTATTTTGTATTTTTATTTATTTATTATTATTTCTCTATTTTAAACTTACATTTGTAAATGCTTATTTGATTTGCAGCGCTTGGGTGTGGTTTGTTTGTTTGTCTGATTGTCTTTGTTGTTTGTAATATTTGATAAAATATAATAAATATAATATATTATAAAAATCTTTAATAAAATAATAAATGTAAAAAAAAAGCATCACGGCAAAGCATTAGTCGACTAGTCGGTGCAACACCTCCCAGCTATTGATATACCGTTGTTATAATGTACCTGTTATATTCTATGTGTATGTACTTGCATTTATTTATATAAATATATATATGTTAATTTTTTTGTCATTTTATTTTTAATATTATCATTATTTATTTATAGTCAATTTTTGTATGTTTGCTTGTGATTTTTCTTAATACATGTTAAAAGCTCCTAAAATCATCAAATAAATGTATATTGCATGTTTTGTGACGTTCTCTATCCTGTGTCTTTCAGTCTGACGTTCTCATGTGACGGTCATCATCTATACACGGCTAACAGTGAGGGCACGGTGATCGCGTGGTGTCGGCGAGACCAGCAGCGCATGAAGCTGCCCATGTTTTACTCTTTCCTCAGCAGTTACGCCGCAGGCTGATTCACCGAAGGAGAGAAGGAGCCAGCATGCACAAGCCCCGCCCATGACCATCACAGTCTCCGCCCCCTGTTGGCATGGGAACGCACAACATTAACGCTGTGCTATAAGCTACTGTATCCTGCAGGACGGATGTGGAGCGAGCGAACGCAGGCCTGTGATATTCTTGGTTTCTGTCTTGGTGTTTTTCTCATTTCCCCATGTGTGATTATTATTTTTGAAAGCTGCTACAATCTGGTCGGCCCAGATCTTTCTCTTATCGTCCCTCCTGAGAATATGAGTCCTGCTGTTGAAGACTGAAATCATCTGAACACACTACCGTCTGTATTTTGAATCCAGACTCGTGCATGAGTGACGTAACGAATGTCTGCACGTAATGCCTTCAGAACGCTGATATATTTATTCTCCCACAAGGATGAAAGCCACGTTTCCTTGGTCTTCGTTTATGAAATGCACTTGAGAGGATCTGGAGGACCTGGAGATGATGTGCAGTGAATGTCAAAGGTCACACGAGGTTCAAGTCATGGTAATATTTATTGTTTTTATTCCAGCTCCATCTGACGCAAATGTCCCAGTCGCCAGTGAAAAATACGTCAAGTTCTTAATCATTAATATAATTGTGTTTATCTTCTGTATTGTTTAGTTTTGTGTATTGTATGTTGTGTTAAACTTTATCTGAAACATCAGAGATCTAGATATGATTCAACGTTTTGTCAGATCTACCTCTAGGAGCACGTTTCTGCATCGGGATACAAATAAAAAAAGGTAATTGGGAATCGATTTATTTTTTTCTCTGAGACAAACGTCTGAACTGTGAGAAATGCTGACGAAATCACCAGATGCACTAAGAAAAGGCTGTTTGGATCTTGCAATTCTCTCATTTCTGGGATAAAAATATTATAATTATAGAATTTTTCCCCTCATGGCTCTGAGAAAAAAGAATTGTGAGGTATAAACCAGAAAAGGCTGATACTTACCAGGTACAAACAAAAATAAATAAATGTCTGTATTTGTATCTTGTAATTCTCCAATTTCTAGGTTGAAAATAAAATGAGTAAATATATACTATATATCATTTTATTTTTTCCCCTCACGATATTGAGGGAAAAAGTCTGAATTGTGAGATATAAATGCTGACAAACTCACCACATGCAAAAAAAAATAAAATAAAAATCTGTGTTTGTATCTTGCAATTTTCCAATTTCTAGGATAAAAATTATAAATTGTAAATGTAAAGATTATTTTATTTTTCCCCTCACGATTCTGAGAAATAAAGTCTGAATTGTGAGATATAAATGGAAGAAATGCTGAAAATAAATGTCGGCGTTTGTATCTTGCAATTCTCTAATTTCAGGGATAAAAATGAAAAAGGTTACTGTGCAAAGTAAATATGTATCATTTTATAATTTTATTATATTTTTCTCCTCACGATTCTGAGAAAAAAGTCTGAATCGTGAGATATACATAAAAAAAAATTCTGCCAAACTCACCAGATGCAAACAAAAAAATAGACGTCAGAATTTGGATTAGTAATTTTCCAATTTCTGGCATAGAAACTAAAAATGTAATTCTGCTTAGTAAATATATATATAATGTTATTTTATTTTTCCCCTCACAGTTCTAAGAAAAAAGTCAGAATTGTGAGATATAAAAAAAAAAATGCTGACAAACTCACCAGATGCAAGTAAATAAATTAGAAACCTGCATTTGTATCGCGCAATTCTCAAATTTCTGGGATAAAAATTAAATTGAGTAAATATAAAGATCATTTTATTTTATTTTTCACCTCACGATTCTGAGAAATAAAGTCTGAATTGTGAGATATAAAGGGAAACAATGCTGAGAAACTCACCAGATGCAAAAAAATAAATCGTTTGTGTCCTGCAATTTTCCAATTTCTGTGATAATAATGATATATCTATATAATTTTTCCCCTCTCAGTTCTGAGAAAAAAGTCTGAATTGTGAGATTTACTGTAAACCAAAAAATGCTGATAAACTCATCAAACTCACCAGATGCAATAAAAAAATAAAATAAAAAATGTCTGCTTTTGTATCCTGCAATTTCCAATTTCTAGGATAAACATTAAAATTAGTAAAAAAAATAATTATATATATATATATATATATATATATATATATATATATATATATATATATATATATATATAATTTTATATATATATAGTATTATATATTATTTTATTTTATTTTTACACTTACGATTCTGAGAAAAAAGTCTGAATTGTGAGATTTAAACGGAAAATAATGCTAACAGACTCACCAGATGCAAATCACAGTCTCCGTTTGTATCTTGCAATTCTCCAAATTTAGCAAAAATATATGCACTTTTTTCCCAGAACTGTGAAAATAATAATTATATATATATATATATATATATATATATATATATATATATATATATATATATATATATATATATATATATATACACACACATACACATATATATATATTTTTTATCACAGAAATTGGAAAATTGTAGGACACAAACGAAGACATTTATTTGTTTTTTTGTATCTGGTGAGTTCCTCAGCATTTTTTCTATTTATATCTCGCAATTCAGACTTTATTTCTCAGAATCGTGAGGTGAAAAATAAAATAAAATGATCTTTATATTTACTCAATTTAATTTTTATCCCAGAAATTGTGGAAGTTTATCAGTATTTTGGTTTATATCTCACAGTTTAGACTTTTTTTTCAGAATCGTGAGGGGAAAAATTATATATTTATTTATTTATTTATTATATCATCAATTATAGCTGTTTCTTGCATTTGCAGTTCATATAATTTCTCTAAATTCTGAAAAACTCACAACTCTGAGACATTTTCTGGGAAAAATATGGTTTAAATTGCACATTTAAGTGTTTTTTCACATTTATTTTTAAATACATTTCTCATAATTCTGACATTTATGCTTTGAGATTTTAGAAAATGCCATTACTTTTTTGTCTTTTTATTCTGTGGCAGAAAGAAGCTTCCGTAAGGACCCTCCTGATTAAATCACTAGCGCTTTAATTCACATTTGGGTTACAAAAACAACCTGATTTCTATTCAAAGTCAAATATTTATTAGTTTAAAAAAGAAGAATCAGACGCTCTTCAAGTCTTAAATGTCAATGAGCCTTAAATGTGGAGGAAAAATGATTGAATTGAATAAAACGAGTGTCTACCTGTCGACAAATCTTGGCCTTTTTTAATGCATGTTTTTCCTGTCATTTGTATTTGCTTTCAGTCTTACATTACAATAACTGAATGATCTTGTCTTACATTTTAGTGTTTACCAGAAAGGGAATGCTTTCGGCTTTTGTTCCCCACTACAACTTCTGTCCGCATTCATTTCTGAAATATCAAGCATATGAGTTTAACTGAAGCCGTCACTGAAAATTCATCTGCTGTTTACAGAGTCACGTGTTTGTTTGTTTCTGAAAGTTTCCCATGCTTTAACCGTCTACATTTCTCTTTTAATTATCGTGCACAGTATTGTCATGTTCACAGTTCCCTGAGAAAAACACATGGATGTTATTTTGTGTGAGTTTGTGAAGAAACCTGTGTGGGTTTGTTTGACTGAAGTATCATAAAGCGTATTGTTATCATTGGTTTGTGTAATTTAAGATTGATCTGTTCACCAAGGCCTGGCTGGGACATTTATTTCCGATTTGTTTTTTTGTATTTATGAAATATGTAATAAATTGTCACCTATATATAATATAAATATATTCATGAAATTTTGATTGTTGATGATTGCACTTGTTTTCTTTCTGTACGATGTTATTACTAAATGATAGAAATGTTGTTGTTTTTTTTGTGCAGCAGTGCCACAGAAGAGCTGCTAAATCAGGAGTTTACAGTCTTTCATATGCTGTGATACCTGTGCTGAAGTGGAAAAGGCGAATATACACTTACCGGCCACTTTATTAGGTACACCTTACTAGTACCAGCATTGGGACCCCCTTTTGCCTTCAGAACTGCCTTAATCCTTCATGGAGTAGATTCAACAAGGAACTGAAAATATTTCTCAGAGATTTTGCTCCATAGTGACATGATAGCATCACACAGTTGCTGCAGATTTGTCGGCTGCACATCCATGATGCCAATCTCCCATTCCACCACATCCCAAAGGAGCTCTATTGGATTGAGATATGGTGACTGTGGAGGCCATTTGAGTACAGTGAACACATCGTCATGTTCAAGAAACCAGTCTGAGTTGATTCACGCTTTATGACATGGTGCGTTATCCTGCTGGAAGTAGCCATCAGAAGATGGAGACACTGTGCTCATAAAGGGATGGACATGGTCAGCAACAATACTCAGGTAGGCTGTGGCGTTGACACAATGCTCAATTTGTACTAATGAGCCCAGCTGAGCCCACTGCAGCAGATTTTCTTGACCATGTCTACATGCCTAAATGCACTTAGTTGCTGCCATATTATTGGCTGATTAGAAATTTGCGTTAACAAGCAGTTGGACAGGTGTACCTAATAAAGTGGCCGGTGAGTGTATGCACAGTAGTCAACATTTAAAGTGGATCAAAACTTTCATCAAAGTTGTCTTAGGACACATGTTTGATCCACTTCAAATGTTGACTACTGTAGTTTAAGTCAAAGGTTATAATCTCCCTGTTAAATTTCAACTATGTGAATTTGGAGAGGATCACGTGCTTATGATTGATCACAGCTGGTCCTGCATTAGCTAACACACGATTCATCAATCTGATCATTCCTAACTCACTATAAATAACCAGAGTTTCTTACCTCAGTCGTCTTAGTCTTGAAGAATTCATCCTTTCCACTCCTATTCCTCCTCCCTTTTTCTTAATAAGTCGGCACGGCAGCTCAGTGGTTAGCACTGTTGCCTCACAGCAAGAATGTCACTGGTACAAGTCCTTACCAGGCCAGTTAACATGTCTGTGCGGAGTTAACATGTTCTCCCCACGCTTGTGTGGGTTTCCCCCAGGTTCTCCTTTTTCCTCCAACAGTAAGTCAGTCAGTCATGTTCATTTTTATAGTGGATGTATCATGTATGGCCATAAACTCAATGCACTTTACAATCATGAGAGGGTCTCTCCACACCACCACCAGTGTGCAGCAGTGTTTCCAAGTGTTGGGTTGCAGCTGGACGGGCATCCGCTGCGTAAAACATATGCTGGATAAATTGGCGGTTCATTCCGCTGTGGCGACCCCTGGTTTATAAAGGGACTAAGCTGAAAAGAAAATGAATGAATGCCATCATAAATAGTGTAACAAACCCATCGAAGAAGGCTTTAGGACCAAATGGGATCCTCTATCGGCTGTTGTGACTTCAGCTAATCAGTTTATGTCCATTGCAAACTATTATTTTTCATGAGTCCAACATCTGTGCAAGAAAACACAATCAGACCAAAGCGAAGTGATCTTTCCCTACTGACCTACTGTATTGTTGTTAAATAGAGAAATCATTTTGCAAGGAAATTTTATCTTGGATCGTATTATGAAACCAAAGGTGTTAAGCACCAAAATTATTAAAGTACATTTTAATACTAATCACGCTATTGCGATCCATGAATTTTTATTCAGTTTAACTTTTTTACCAGAGAAAAATCTAGAGAAACTGAATATCTACACTATTATTGGATAACATTTTATTTTGTTGGTCCATTTGAGTGTTAGTAGACCGTCTGCTTAATGTCTGCTGATATTGTGCCTTCAACAGATATTTAACTGACTGTAAGACACATTATTAAGCACATTAACCCTAACCTAACAGTCTACCTATAATCTAATAAGAATTAGTTGGTATGTAGATGCAAAGTAACTTAAATTCAACAAACAGCATCAAAAAAGTGTGACCCATTATTGTTTTTTTACTTATTTGTTTTATTCAAATGGCTCAATTCTAACTGAGGAAAGTTGAATCTGCTGGCCAGATTATTATTTGCCTAATAAATGAACATAAGCTACTGTCTTTAAAAACATTTAGCGAATCCTATTTTTTTTCTTAATGATAAATCATGTAATAATTTAATGTTTTGTTTTTTTCAGAATATTTTAGGAAATGTTTTGGTACATCAAAAAGTTTGGTTATGATGACCATCTGACAAGCTATTTAAACAGAAAAGTGCTTAATGTGATTAAAATGCAGTATTTAAACCTCTTCATTAAATTGAAAATGAGGTGAATAACTGCAAATAAGTCCACTTATTGAGAAAAACCACCAGGCTGGCTACAGGCCTGCATATAAACATTTAAAGGCGCATCCAAAAATGATCAGAGAGATTACAGCCAACTTTATATTATAAAAAATAGATTATATTATAAGATGCACATTATTAATATTAATGCTTTCAAATTGTTGGAGCTAGTGATTTTGTCCAAATAAAATTTAAAATCTTAACAAAACAAACAGTAAGTTAGAAGAAAATGTGTGCATTTGTGTCTAAAAACTTTGGCTAGTGGTCAATTAAATAGCTACGGGCGTGGACTTATCAACATGATAATGTGTCTAAAGGTGTTTTGGTTTTTTCATCATAACAGTAGTAACTTTAATGAGATTAATTTTTAAACTGCAACATAAATGTGATCATATTTGAGCTTGCCATGAAACACTTTTAATATGACATTCCATTTGCATATTGCACATTATATTTAACATTTAAGCATATTAAAGTGCTTTGCTAAAAATGTACCAAAGAAATAAGAATATGTGGATTTCAATACAGTGTGAGGAGGAATCAAAGTACCACCATATCACCCTGCTATCGTGTTTAAAAGTTGCTTTAAGTTACGTCACGGCCGCTCGCTAGCGTCATATTGGTGACTGGGAGACCCGGTGATGTCACAATAAGCAGGGAAACCTCACGTGCCTCCGGAGCGCCCTGGCAACTAAAAAATCTCCCTGTACGATCCTCCGGCGATACCGAATATCGGGAGTGCGCGCCGGACGCTCATCCGCGTGTCCGTCGGGGATCTTAAAGGCGCAGCGACACCTGCATCCTCTCCTGCGTCACACCGAGGTTCCCCTCACATCTTATGAACTAGAGAGAGAGAGAAGAGGAAGAGAGTGAGAACTAACCGGGGAAACACTCGACGTGTGAGCGCGTTTGGCAGAGGAGCGCGCGGACGGTGAGCTCGAGGTGTTGCGGGTTTTTCCTCGTCGCGTTCGGGTGGAGTCGAGCCACATCGCGAAGTCTAAGAGCAGTGACACACTTCAGGTGGGTGGAACGCGCTCTTCGGCAGGTACTGGCGCTAAAATGCGTTCGCTTAAATCATTTTTGGAACGTTTGGCCGCCGCGTTCGGTTGGTTTGCAACATTGTATCCGTTCAGGAGAATTCCAGGCGCGCCCGCGGCTCCTTTGATGATCAGGCGGATGTAAGATGCGGGATGAGGATGATCCCGCAGGGTTTGAGGGTTTTTTGGTTTGGGATTGAGCTGAAGATGGACGCGATGGAGCCTCTTGGCCGTTTGATTTCATCTGTCTTTAATTGTGAACGCGAGGGTGATGAGCGTTTAGAGCTCTGTGAGAATCCATTGAAATGAATGAATGGATGCATGGATGGATGGATGAATAATAATCACGACCCTCACGCGTTTTTCTGCTGATCTTCGATTTCGAGCACATGCCGCCTATAAATAAGAGCCTGAAATACGACGCTGCTTCTTTCTATAACGCCTGCATGTCGGTGTATTGCGCTTCTCCAGCGTCGTGGCTGTCTCTTTGGCCTTTATTCAGCTCTGCTGTGGCATTATGAATGTGCACATGAGCTTCATATAACCCTCGCGTTGTGTTGAGATTGTTGTGTAATGATTTGTACGTATAAATAATTCACAATTAACCTCTATTATTCTTAGCTGCTCCTCTGACCCGTTTTGACAGGAATTGCTGGAGCTGTTATGTCACTATGGTGTTGGTGTGGATGAGAAATGAGGAGCATCTGTAGTTCTGTGTGTATATACGAAAAAGGAACTTGTGCTTATCTATTTGTTTGATTAAGAATGTAGTAAAACAGTATTATTAGGATTAGGAATAGCTGTCTTCGTTGAATTTGAATAGATTTAAACATAAATGACAGCTGTGATGTGAAGCTGTCACATGATCCTTCAGAAATCATTATGATTTGATGATCAAGAAACATTTCGCTTTTGATAGGAGTTCCTGAAGAAAACAATATGTGATAACAGGCTTAATAATGAGACATTTAACATGATGTAGGGAAGAGTGGGGCACAAAGTTTTTGGTTTTGGCCAAGTAATGAATAAAGTAATGGAGTTAGACAAACCGTTTGATTTTTACCAACAACACACAAGCCTCTCCTACAAATGAGCGCTGGTTGTATGATCGCCGGATCTATGGTTTCTGTGCAGTGTTGCTAAAAATGCCAGGAGGATAAATGTTACTATTTGCCCCACCTGCGGGCAGGGCCGGCCGTGTACATTTGGGGGCCCTAAGCAGAGTAATATTGGGGCTCTACCTTGCTCTAAATAGTGAAGTTTTGCTATTGCAATCCGCACTGTAAACGATTTCTTGTTAAATTAACAGTAAGTTACTGGCAACAATTATCCAGTAGCTGCTGTATTTCATAAAACAGTAACATTACTGTAATACTAATTACTTTAGTATTAGATTTACTGTAAAATGTAATACATCATTTTACTGTTTTCTTTTTATACTGTAACACCAATTACAGTAGTAATACACATACTGCAAAACTGAAAACAGTATTTTACTGTACATTTTTACCATGCAGAACTACGGTATTTTAACGTTACTTTCATTATTACTGTATAGTATTTTACAGTTATTAAATGTTATTTTATTGTATTTAACAGTGCTACTTTATAATGAGCAAAAAAGTTCAAAAATTGCACAAATGTTATTTTAACTGTTCAAGAAATACAAGAAAAATAAAGAAACTGAAACTTTAACTTCACAATAAAAGTTTATTGTGTAAACCCTACTGAAACAGTAGCAATTATTCAATATAACACAGCAACAGAACACTAATGAAAAATTGATCAGTAAAACCAGTCAACAATTAATGCATCAAAAAGTATTACAATTTTAAAAACAGATAAAAAATACTGCTACAAGACACGAAATGATGAAGGCCAAATGATGTTGTGGAAAACGGACAGTGAAAAAGGGCAGGAGCACTTCTGGTGATCCTGCAAAAACGACAAGCAAAATTAATCACTGGAGTAAAAACTAATCATGCCTCAAATTATTTCATTCATTCAGAAACCAAACACCGCACTGCTGTTTTATATATATAAAACACTGTTTTTTATCGTTTTTGTTGACAAAATACAGATTGTTGTCTATTTACAATTACACTAACGTTAATGGGGAAAAGATCAGTCAAGTCAACACTAGTCAAGTGTCCACACAGGTATGTAAAAAATAAAGTCTCATCTTAACTTAATGTCTGACTCTGTATAGCTTGAATATCTGATTCCATGACCACACTAGCGCTTCCATGAATTTAAGAGGGGTGAACACAGTTAATTCTGACCTTAAGAGGCTACATATTAAAAATAAATAAATAAATAAAATAATCTAATTTAACGTGACTAATGTTAATCAAGTACTTTTAGGCTTTTAACATGTGAAAATCTACTTCTAACTTACAGACAAGATTACATTAGAGAACATGAAAGCCGTGGGTGATTTAAAAAAAAAATAATACTAATGATAAGTTACTGACATTTGGTTCGCATTAAACAAAGTAATCACTAAGCATTCATTTTTGGCAAAATCTGCCGAAAGGCACAGCAACACGATCAAATGTGTTAAAGTTGAGCAAAGAAATGAAGAGTAGTCAAGCAGTCTACTTCATGAAATGTTTGTGATAGTATTTTGCGGTCAATTAGTATTACTGTATTTCAATATGCAGTGATGGCATGTCAGTGAGAAAAATAAATATTATTACACCTCTCCAGTGACATTTCCTCAAATTAAATAATCATAACGTTACTGTGCACAGCATCAGTAAAACGTTAAGAATAATTTAAATACCAAATTTTTAAACAGTCACTGCTAATTACAAACTAAAATTAAAGATAGGCTTACAGAAATCCTGAATGCATGATAATATGAAGATTTATTACTCACTGATGTCGAAGCACTGCCAGGTTGTCAGAGATGTAGACAGGACAGAATATGTGCCATCAAATGAGCTCTTGTGCAGTCTTTGTTGGACATCAAGGTAGTATGTTCACCCACACTGTAAAAAAAAAAAATCTGTTATTTTACATGTTTTTTTTCCCAGAAGCTAGGGTAATAGAGTCATTTAGTTAAGTGGTTTAAAATAATTTTATTTATTAAATACTTGCTTACCCATATATAGATGTAAAAGTAACCAAAATAAATAATTCATTAAAATGTGTGGGATACTAAGCATGTTTGGTCTACAGAGAGAAGTAAACATTTACTTTAAGCATTGATCCTAATGAATTTATTTCTGAACTACATCCAACCTCACCTCTGAAACAGCATTTTTGAGCATTTAGATCAGGGGTGCTCAACCCTGTTCCTGGAGATCTACCTTTCCGCAGAGCTTACCTGCAACCTTGATCAAGAACACCTGTCTTTATTTACCAAGTGCTCCTTCAGATACTATTTAGTTTGTTTAGTTGCGTTTGATCAGGGTTTGAGGTAAACTCTGCAGAAAGGTCGATCTCCAGGAACAGGGTTGAGCACCAATGTTTAAGACAATAAAAAATAAGACATCTAGATATTTTATATTCAATCATTTGTGAAATTTAAATGACTTATATTCAGTATACATAACATAAAATTAAAATAAGAATAAAAAAAGAATAGTCTATGCCAAATAAAATACTTCAGATCTAAATAAAGCAGGTGTTTTTACCTAAAGGTTCCTTTCCTCCAGTTAGTTTAGTTGCAGATCCCTCCACATCTGTGCTTTATTTGGTTCTTGACTTAAGAGTAACTGGTGTCACATTCCAGGTCCATCACAATCTGAGCTAGAAAGACAATATGGCAAAAGACAAGACACATTTAAATAAGTCTCAGAATAAAATATTTAAAAGGATAGTTTACTTTTCTGCCACCATTACTCCATGTGTTTTAAATCCAATAAAATTTCTGTTGAACTCTAAAGCAGATATTTTGAAGAATGTTAGAAACCAGAAACTATGGACATCCATATTTGAACCAAATTTCTTTAAAAAAAAATATGAGTTTGTGTTCAATGGAACAAAAAAATAATCTAACTATTTTGAAACAAGTGGAGGATGCCAAAGATGCCATTATTTTCATTTTTGGGTGAACTGTCCCTTCAATTGAAGTGTCACGCATTACTCATAAAAACTGATGTATCGCTTGAGGAAAACTAAATCAAGTACCTCCTGTGAGCAAGCAGAATCATTATGCCATTGTATTCAGCCAACTGACCCAGCCGAGGCTCGAACCAGCAACCTTCTTGCTGTGAGGTGACAGCACTACCTACTGTGCCACTGCGTCGCTTCTGGAAGAAGCAAAAGAGGTTGAACATGAAACTCCTCACAACAAATCTGTGAACAACTTGACATTTCAAAATCTAATCAAAATGAGGAAGACATCAACATTACCTTGAATAATCAAGTGAGGAGAGATTGGTAGCATCAGTTTTTCAGCATCAATTGCTGTAGTTGCAAAAAAGATAAATATAATAAGAGTAAAATAAGACTTAACATTTAATAATCTAAATCTATGGTACAACCATACAAATCTGTATGGGGTTCAAATAAATTTGTATACAAATCATTCCCTACACCTGAACACCAAAAATAAAATGTACAATTAATGAAACAATAACGTTATACAATAAGCTCATTAACCAGTGAGAAATAGACAATTAATATGAATTATGTTAATATTAACGTTAGCTTAAAAGACATCAACTGAATTTTATTATCAGCTCAATTTAATAAAACAGTTTAGACTTGTTTCATTGTGAGTTTAGTGTGAATAACTAACTTACAGTTTACAAATCTAACCATAATGATAACTTGGTCATAATGACCACATGAAGACCAGAGCTTACCTTAACGTTAAACGTTTAACTTTTCATGGTGACTTTGCCTTCATCTCAGTGTTGTGCTGAAATAGAGAATTCATTAATGCAGTTAACCCCAAGTAAAAGTTACGTTTTTTTTTTCAGGTAACTTAACGTTACTATGGTCAAAATCTCACTCAAGATAAACTCACTGTAATTACCTTATCTAATACCTCGCAAACACTACAAACACGGTCTGGCGTCGAATAACGTGACATAAGTACCTAACTTACAGTACAACTAAAGTAACTTGGTTAATTATTTTAAATTACACACACACTACACGGAAATATACACAAAACAATCCTTTAACGAACAGAATTGGACTTTTAAACACTTACCGAGGATGAATTCACTGGAAGAAAAGGCGACAGGTGGATTTCAAATTAGAAGAGCCGTTGCTTGCCTGGTGAAGGTCGAATCGAGTCGGCTCGGCTTTATGAATCGGCTCCTTAGAACAGTAAAGAGTCGAGTCCGCCTAAAACCGATTCCTTTTTGTATATTATTGTAAGACACAACAATGAATCATTACTATTTCGTTATACTGCTCGGCCACACACATTTATACACATATTGCTGAATGTGCTTGTGAACACGTGTGATAAAATAATTCCCGAGCAAACGGTTCAATCCGATTCGGTGTCGTTTGTGTGCTGAACCGAACCAATGCAAACATGGTATTGATAAAATAGTAATATTGTTTTTTTCTTCTCACTTTACCAGCGAAAATATTACATATATTTGACTTTAACAATAAGAATAATGTTCGCTTGAAGTGTTTTGAGAATTAATATTTTTTTCTCCCAGGGTTCATTTCACACCAACAAGCAAATATAATGGCGGATGAGAAAAGCCAGATCATATCATAAATATTGCGTTTAATATGTCACCAAATGAAGTTTTAACAGTTTTTCATGCGAGAATGTAGTTCTTCCAAACTCAAATCTGTGGTTTGTTTTTAGATATCATGTCTAATTTTAAGTGTGCTTTGCCGATAGGGGAGATTCTGACCTCCAGGGGTTGACGGCGCTCCATCACTCATGTATCCGGCAAACCGCATGCTTTAATCGGCCTAGACATTATTGAGACATGCCCTGTCTTCGATGACTATAATAAATGTGTTATGAAATAAAGTTTTAACCGTTTTTCATGCGAGAATGTAGTTGTTTTAAACTGAATTCTGTGGTTTATTTATTAAGATAGTGCGTATTTTAAAATGTTGTTTTGAAAATGCGGAGATATGTGACCTCTACGGTGGCCAATATGGGCGCCCAATATTCTTGAATCCGTCTAAAGCAGGTTGGTCACTCTGACATTTAAGCTGACTTTGAAATCATTTTGTTTGTTTAACAGTCTTTGGTTACGTGAATCAATTTATTTTTGTTCCAATTTACGTTTTGGTTTAGCACAAAGTTATGTTTATTAAATATTATTTAATATTTCTATGTTGCCTTATAAAGTGCACCCAAAAATGGAAAACCAGGGGACAGTTTAATGCACTGAACAGTCTGAAGAAACTGGTTAGGTTATTTACTTCACAAAATAATTTGTCTAAAAATAAATAAACATAATAATCATAATATATAGTGTGTGTGGAGTTGTTCTTGGTCATTTGCAGTACTGTATTTAGATGCACAGTAACGGATTTTTCCCCAAAATTCATTATAAAATCTACAGTAACATACTGTTAACCATGTTTACAGTATAGAAAAGTTAAAAATACATTATTATACTGTGAAAACAACAATATATACAGTAACACACTGTGCACAGCTTATACAGTAAAAAACTGTTGAGAAATGCAGTATAATACTGTGAAAACAACAGAAATCGTTTACAGTGCGCCCACAATGATTATATTGCATATTAAATACAATTAATGAAACAGAAAAGCCTGTTTTTTTTCTACTTAATAACTGTCTGAATGATTAGACCAGCATTGTTTCTGTCAACTAACAGCTTCAAGAATGAAGAATTAAACTTAATATTTAGTAAAAGGGACCAGTGATTCCTACTTTGCATCCTTCTGATATGTTTAAAACATATTCTATTAATTTAGAAAACAGATTGAAGATTTCATAGCTAATGGTTGAGTTTTTTTATTATTAATTCCAAAAGCAAAAACCCTGCAATGAAACAAAACTAAACAATAATTAGCCAAAAGTGAATATGCGCTACTTAGAAATAAAATATACTTTCTGAACTCATTTAAAACTAAAATGCAACAACAAAACAATTAACATTAATTCAAAAATTGACCCATAATTAATAAAATCAATAAGCAAATTATATAAAGTAAATACTCTGTTAAAATAGTTAGGTTAATAGTATCCCAAAATATAACCATAATAACCTATAGTTGATAGGTTATTATGGCACCTTCCCAACTTTGGGTTATTTTATCCCAATGCATTGGGTTATTTTGATTAAATGTATTTTTTCCATTCTGGTATTACTTTTACTATTACTACTATTTCATAATTATGGCTGTGTAAATATGTAAATGTCTCCGCTGGGTCCTGAAGGTGAGAATCCGGCCAGATATCCCATATGTGTATCATTTCCAAAAAACAAAACGCAGAGATGAACACAGGAGGTCGAGAAAACATTTTATCCATTTAATATAAATCGTCTATGAAGTGTGAAGTGTGTCTTAATCAATAATTAAGAGTGCTGGTGAAATGGATATAAAAACACGACACTGAGAGGTCATTTGATTAAAAAAAGAACAACAATATTATTGTGTTAGAGCTTAAATAAGCTTTATAGCACAAATACAACATTACAGACTCATATTAATACCGCTGTTCTGTGTCAGTTAAATCAGTTGTTTGTTGACATTCTAAATTATAACCAAACTGGTTGAGTTATTGTATAAATAACCTAATAAAAAATAACCCAACAAAGCATCAATATTTAACGGTTAAATATTGATGCTTTGTTGGGTTATTTTTAACCTTTATCGGGTTATTTATATAATAACTCAACCAGTTGGGTTAAATATTGATGCTTAGTTGGGTTATTTTTAACCTTTATCGGGTTATTTATTATTATTTATTATTTATATAATAACTCAACCAGCTGGGTTAAATATTGATGCACAAAGCATCAATATTTAACCCAACTGGTTGAGTTATTAATAAATAACCTAATACAGAATAAAAATAACCAAACAAAGCATCAATATTTAACCCAACTAGTTGAGTTATTAATAAATAACCGGATAAAGATTAAATATAACCAAACAAAGCATCAATATTTAACCCAACTGGTTGAGTTATTAATAAATAACCTAATACAGAATAAAAATAACCAAACTAAACGTCAATATTTAACCCAGCTGGTTGAGTTATTATATAAATAATAAATAATAATAAATAACCCGATAAAGGTTAAAAATAACCCAACAAAGCATCAATATTTAA
The DNA here is from genome assembly GCF_052040795.2 of Danio rerio. Taxonomy (NCBI): domain Eukaryota; kingdom Metazoa; phylum Chordata; class Actinopteri; order Cypriniformes; family Danionidae; genus Danio; species Danio rerio. The sequence goes on along the minus strand of NC_141033.1, from coordinate 52,707,347 downwards.
CCCAACTAGTTGAGTTATTAATAAATAACCTAATACAGAATAAAAATAACCAAACTAAACGTCAATATTTAACCCAGCTGGTTGAGTTATTATATAAATAATAAATAATAATAAATAACCCGATAAAGGTTAAAAATAACCCAACAAAGCATCAATATTTAACCCAACTGGTTGAGTTATTAATAAATAACCTAATACAGAATAAAAATAACCAAACAAAGCATCAATATTTAACCCAACTAGTTGAGTTATTAATAAATAACCCGATAAAGATTAAATATAACCAAACAAAGCATCAATATTTAACCCAACTGGTTGAGTTATTAATAAATAACCTAATACAGAATAAAAATAACCAAACTAAGCATCAATATTTAACCCAACTGGTTGAGTTATTAATAAATAACCCGATAAAGGTTTAAAATAACCCAACAAAGCACCAAATATGTTTAGCTCAACCATTGGGTTAAATAAATAACCAAAGTTTTTTAGAGTGTATAAAAACTATTAAAATAAATAACATATAAGAAAAAGGGAAGCAACAAATACTGGGTTAATGTTGATACCCAAACACAATATTATTCTCTTCAGTCTCCTTCCCTGTTCCTTACATTTGAGATGCAGGATCCAGAGCTCATATTACTATGATTAATTCAATTAGGACATCACTTTTATAAACATCTCTAGGAAAAATCTTACCAGTCTGCAAAATATGTCAGTGAAAGGGTATGTTACAGGGTAGGCAATGAAGCAAAGGCCATGGATGTGTTTGTGCCAGGGCTCGCCTTCTTGTGTAGACCAGTCGGTCTTTCTGGTTACCTTGGAAGAACTAACTTGAACCGCGAGAACACAAAACGCATAAGAGAAAGGAGATGCTGCAAGCTTCCTGTTGATCACATGACCTTCACATGAAAACATTTTCAACTTTAATAAAATTGTAATTTTTTTCTTTTTAGTGAAAATGTATAAATATTTCATCACTAAAGCACTGTCAATAAAAGTAATTTGTAAAATGCAAATAAAAACGATTTCAGCAAGAAAACAGCTCGTACCACTAGTGCGTTGTGGGGGCCCCTTAGTGATGGCGGGGCCCTAAGCAGCCGCTTAGTTCGCTTATTGAACTTATTCCTTAATGCGAAAGTGTGCTCATTTTTGCAATGGTTTAGTCCATAGTCCTTCCTATTCAGCTGCCTATGGGGGAAATAACTAGGTGTAAACAACTACAGAGTACAGAGTACTTGCTCTACAAACATGTGTTTGCATGACTATACAGACAAGCTAGAATAATATAAGAAGAAAATATCCGTTTGCAACATCAAGCAGAAGAACAAGCTGTTTTTAACATCTAAAAATGAATGGAAGTGAATGAGACCAGAAGTCTTGAGCCAAAATAATTCAAATGGCTGTGGCCCGCTCGTCCGCGGAGAATAAGGTGCAGGGCAATTTGTAACAGAGGGTTAATTGTAACACATGCTTAAAAAGGCAGATTTCACACAGTTACTTTAAATCCAGTTTACTTAATATAGCAGTTATATTTCCTCACTACCTAACTCAATTTATTTTTTATTCTACATAGCACAGTATGTTTATTTATTTATTTATTCATTTATTGAATAAACACATTTGGATTTATTTAGATTTTTATCCATTATTATTCAATGCATTTATTTGCGTTATTCGCAATAAAAAAAAAATAAAAAAAAAAATATATATATATATATATATATATATATATATATATATATATTGTATATTAAAAAATATTTACTATTAAAAAAACATTTTATTTAAAAAGTTTTGAACATTGCACTCAAAATTCAACAATTATTTATTGGTTTAATTGGCATCCAACAGTGCGTGGCTTATTTGCATCAACCTATTACAAATAACCCCGCTGTGGTGGGTTTTTCTCAACACTGGCTTGCAGTCACTGTGTGTGTTTTACATCTTTCAAAATTGGTCCATCTTTTAGCCTAGAATCATAATAATAATTGTTATTATTATTATTATTATGAATTTTATTTATAATGCGCTTTTCTTAAACTCAAAGTGCTACAAGGCAAAATACTAACTACAGTTGAAGTCAGAATTCTTCGCCCCCCTTTGAATGAAATTTTCACAGTATGTCTGAAAATATTTTTTCTTCTGAAGAAAGTCTGATTTGTTTTATTTCGGCTAGAATAAAAGCAGTTTTTCAATTTTTAAAAAACATTTTTGGTTCAAAATTATTAGTCCCTTTAGAATTATTATTTTTTTCGATAGTCTACAGAACAAACCACTGTTATACAATAACTTGCCTAATTACCCTAACCTGCCTAGTTAACCTAATTAACCTAGTTAAGCCTTTAAATGTCACTTTAAGCTGTATAGAAGTGTCTTGAAGAATATCTAGGCTAATATTATTTACTGTCATCATGACAAAGATAAAATAAATCAGTTATTAGAGATGAGTTATTAAAACTATTATGATTAGAAATGTGTTGATAAAATCTGCTCTCCATTAAACAGAAATTAGAGAAAATAATAAACAGGGGGGCTAATAATTTTGACTTTAACTGTATACAAGGCAAGCAAAACAGCACGACAATGAAAAGATGCAATAAAACAATGAAAATATGAACCATGAGGTGGAATAAAAAGCTAACAAATTGATTATCTTAAGCTAAAAGTAATGCTAAAAAGATGAGTCTAAAAAGGTCCCTAAAGCAGTCCAGAGAGGAAGCATTCCTAGTGCTGATGGGGAGTGCACTCCACAGCTTAGGAACACTGTATGAGAAAGCCCTCCCACCCATGGTCTTGAGTTTACAGCGTGGCTAATACAGCGTAAGTCCCGATGCAGAACGACGACTGCAGGCTGGGTTAGCGAGAGTCACCAGGTCACAAATGTAACCAGGTTCTAGCCCATGCACTGCTTTGAAGGTTAAAATCAAGGTCTTAAAGTCAATCAGTGATTTAACAGGAAGCCAGTGTAACTGTGTTAGCACAGGAGTAATATGGTGGCGTGGTGATGTGTGTGTCAGAGCCCGTGCAGCAGAATTTTGTATATACTGAAATCTTCTGAGAGAACTTGTTGGTGACAAAGTGAATGTGATGTGATGAAGGCATAGATAGAAGACAATATAAGATTTTACGTTCATACTTTCACAGGTTTTTTAAAAATAAAAAACATTGACTTTAATAAAAATTACTTTTATGCTGCAGAAATGGTTTCCTCTGTGTTTCACATCCAAATTACGCAGAACTTTTTCAATGATTGGCAGGAAGACATCTGCCAACACTGTGGCGAAAACCTTGGAAGCATGCCATGGTCAACCCTGAACACATATCTTAAAACTCCGTATTGCATTTTACCCTGCGTTACTTTGTGCCCTGCGCTCCCCTACAGTATTTAAGTGAAGTTTATGTATAAACTAATTTCGAGAGGATCACATGCTTATGATTGCTAGCGGCTGAATCCGCATTATCCAATTCACTATACTCCAATCAGACGACTCCTAAACTACTATAAATACCCTGGGTTTCATTCCACTGCCATCTTCATTTTGAAGAGTCCCCCCTTCCACCCCTACTCCTCCTTCTTCCTAGATGGGTGACACCATGGCCCAGTGCTTGGCACTGTTGCCTCACAGCAAGAATGTCTTACTGGGTTTGAGTCTTAGCTGGGTCAGTTGGCGTTTCTGTGTGGAGTTTGCAGGTTCTCCCCGTGTTGATGTGGGTTTCCTCCGGCTCATAAAAACATGCGATACAGGTGAATTGGGTAAGCTAAAATGTCCATAGTGTGTGTGTGATTGAGTGTATATGGATGTTTCCCAGTGATGGGTTGCAGCTGGAAGGGCATCCGCTGTGGTGACCCCAGATTAATAAAGGGACTAAGCTGAAAAGAAAATGAATGAAAATGATATTTGTTTATTTCAGAATAACAGTATTCATTTCTGCTCTCTCTCTCTCTCTCTCTCTCTCTCTCTCTCTCTCTCTCTCTCTCTCTCTCTCTCTCTCTCTCTCTCTCTCTCTCTCTCTCTCTCTCTCTCTCTCTCTCTCTCTCTCTCTCTCTCTCTCTCTCATACGCGCGCGTGCGCACTAACACATACACACAAGCGCCAAGCAGACACACAAGCAGGCAAAGCTCTGTCTCATTCACATAGCAATATCCACGATATTGCTAGAAAGCCCGCTCCCGTCCCAAATTAAACCTGTTACCGACCGCTCCCGCGATTGATTCGGAAATTTATTCCCGCGCCGCAGAAATCTGGCACCGGGGACAGCCGCGGGAATGCAGACCTCTACCACAGAGCTCCGTAAACAAAGCAGCACGTGTCGCGTTTTTAACGTGACTTTGCACGCGATAAGAGAATATAGCCAGTTAACCTGATACAGTACACTCGGTTACAAGTAACAAATCACAACTAAATACATTTGCAAGCTAGAGTCAACGAGGCAACTTTAATCGCACGTACTTACACTTGAGAAATGGAGGAAGAAACCCATCCTGACGTCCATCAGTAAGTTACTCTTTACTGATCCTTACTTTAACAAACGCTGATGAAGTATTCTTTGTAGCATGTAGTTTGCAGAAGTTTCCAACTGCTTGGTTATAATGCTGGGGTTTCATCTCTGGGTAGAGAATCGATAATGTCCATCTGCAGTGTGACTTCAATCGACTGGCATGTTTGTGTGCGTGTGTTTGTGGGTGTGTGTGTGTGTGTGTGTCTGGGTTTCTGCGTCAGAGGGCGGGGCCTCAGGTTTGAAATCTCCCGGGTTTGCGCGTGCACGTGAATAACTTGGTTGCGTTCGTACGTCATGGCGAAACACCAAATGAATCGGTATCAAGGCGACTCGTTTGAAGCACTATGAGTCGACTCTTTTATAGATGAATCAACCGTTTTAAACACTGTACACTAACAGATTTAAGCCTTAGCTGGATACTTCACTTCACTTAGAGCTGTGTTACACACTACATGGAGAGGAATTTTCAAAAACCCATAATATGGGCTCTTCAAATTTACTTGGTGAGACATTCAGAAACCCTGCAAGTACAATGTGATTCTGGATTAACATCATTGTTGATCCTGGAACATCATTTTTGTTGGAAAATGTAATCCATACCTATTCCCCTAGCCCTAAACCCAACCATACCTGTAAAATATTCCCAATATATATTCCTAATAGTTGGATAACAATCATGCATCAACCTTACTGTAAGCCTAAACTTAACATGAACTGTAAACCCTAATCCTGATAGGCCGATTGCAATGTTGTTCCAGGATCAACATGTTCATGCAGTCGTACTTGGTGAAATGGCCTTGTGAATGTTTGGTCAGTGCTGCAGTTCAGTCAGTTTTACTGTTTAGATCTCTTCCCACATGATGCTGATAATGATGTGTTGTGCTGCCTGGGCTCTGCAGGTTGTGATGGAAGTGAAGTTTCACCTGCATGAGTCACATGAGCTATAAAAACACACAAGCGCTCAGTTCCTCATGTGTGTGTGTGTGCAGGACTCATCATGAAGGACGGCATGGCCAACAACAGCACCGCCAGCATCTCGCAGGCCCGGAAAGCTGTGGAGCAGCTGAAGATGGAGGCCTGCATGGACAGAATAAAGGTCTGAGAGCGTTTGCATGTTACACTCATGCTGTTAACACTTGTGTTGCTGTTGTGTTGTTTTCATCCACTTTCAGGTGATTTTGAGTCTCTCAAATTTCTTTGTGTTTCAGTAAAATGAATGACTGTTGCTGACAAATCTGATTTCAACACATATTTTGGGGAAATGCTTTGAGAATTTTCAAAAACCCAACAATACGTTTGAGCAAATTGACTACCCTTTGGTTATGTTGGGGGCTGTTTTTGCCCAATTGACTTCCATTATAATCAAATGTTTGATTGCAAAGCCATGACAGCATATAATCATGCATTCTTGACTGTTGCTGGTTTTCCCTCTTGATGGACCATACTGGGATTTGTTCTCTGTGCCGTGACTATTTCTCAGTGACGTTTTATTTGTTTATTTTAACATCCTGTTTACATCGTTCCCTTTTGTATATTATTAGCCTTAATCCAGTGGCGCCCCCAGAACATTTTCTTAGGGGTAACCAGGAGAGGCCACACCAAATCTTGGGGTTTCACACACAAAAAAATACCGAACTGAGTGTAATGTTATATTTTTGTTTCTGGTAAATGAAATAATCAGGTTTTAATTCTTTTAATTAATTACTCTTGAGTAATTATTAATATTGCAATTTATTCCTTGAAAAAATTCAGCAAGTACATCAGCAAACTAAATAAAAATCAATATTTCATTTAACTTTTCAGTTATTTTCCACATACTTTTATTGTACAGCATACTGAATATGTCATGTCTAAAATTAATGAGTTAATTAATAAAACAAACAAATGAACAAACTGAACAAAAGGCATTACTATATACACACGCTCGCTATACACACTCTAATAATATCTTTTATCCATGCTCCCTTTTGAGCCACAATATTATTAATGCAGCTTCTTCTATTAACATACCTGAAGGTAAATATTCAGTTGTTGTAAATTGTTGTGTATTGATAGTGTGTCCGTGCTGTCACTATCAGTCGGGGAGGAGGAAATAATGAATCAATCCACAATAAATTAATGTCTGCTATTTATTTATTGATTTATTTATTGAAATATTGGGAGTTTACATAAATACATTTAAATTAATATCATCAACAATATCATATCGGGGTGAGTTTACACTGAGTTGGGGGCACCCCTGTCTAAATCGATCCAATTTCACCCCCCTCCCCACCCCACTTCCCACAAGCCTAAATTATAATGCATGTGCACACATCATTCATATTAAATGCTGCGTTTGTTACCTCAGTAATTACATTCATCATCTTTTTTTAGGCTTAGTGCATTTATTAACTAGGGGTCGCCACAGCGTAATGAACCGCCAACTTATCCAACATATGTTTTCCTCAGCAGTTGCCCTACCCAACACTTTAAAACACCCATACACTGTTGCATTCACTCATACACTGACCAATTTAGTTCATCAATTCCCCTATAGCGCATGTGTTTGGACTGTGGGGGAAACCGGAGCACACGGAGGAAACCCACACCAACACGGAAAGAACACAGAGAAACACCAACTGACCCAGCCGGGGTTCAAATGAGCAACCTTCTTGCTGTGAGGCAATCGTGCTTCCCACTGCACCACAGTGACGCCCACAGCATTAAATGCATTGAAACATAAATATGCAGCTTACCTGATTCAGAGGTAGACGTGAAAAAAACTGAATTATTTGCAATTTTGTCCTCCGGAATTAACAGCAAAAGAAAATAAGTATAGTGGGAGAGTTTAGCTGATGCAGTTAACAAAGTAGGGTCTGAACATCACACTGTGAGGGAATTAAAAAAGAAATGATCTGATGTGAAGGTGCAGGTTAAGAGGAGAACAGCGGCGCACCGGTAAAGTGTGGACCGAACAGGTGGGGGAACAGGGGATGCTGAACTAACACCCTTTGAGGAGAAAGTTGCCTCAATTGTGGGCGACACTTTACTGTTTGGAGTAGTATCCGTGGATGACACAGATGTATTAGAGGAACACTTTGTTAGGGCGGTATAGCAGCTCCCCTCCACTCTTATCAAGGCAGCGGCACTGGCATTTCAGCTGCTGAATCGCCCGCTGACCGAATGCGAGAGTGGGCATCATTATATCTGCACTCTTGGTCAGTTTGTGGGTTGTATAGGGGGGTTAACAGCCACCTCTTTAATGGATAACTGCGGCCTTCTGATATGCAATTTAATTACGCTCAATAAAATCAAACTTGCTGGAATAATAAGCCAATTAGCCACACAAGTTGAAAATCCAGATAACCATAACCTAAATAGCCCGGTCCGTCACGTTTCAGGGTTACCTTGAAGCCTATCCATTGTGCTCTGTGCTATTTACATGTGTTGTGAGAAAATGCAGACGTTTGTTTTTGTTGTGAGAATCTGTAGCGCATGTACTTACCTTGTTTGCATTGTGAGGATTTGCATCATGTTTGCTGTTGAACCGATAAAGGTCTGATCTTAATTTGCTGGCATTTTTTGAAATTGCACGTGTTTACCTAAATTTTCTAGAGTTAAGCTCTCTCTGCTCCGTATATAATGTGTAGAGCGCCCTCTAATGTTCTCTTCTTGGTGACCGTGACAGCAATGATTTACTACAGTACCACGTGCATTAAATTTTGCATCAATAAGCAACAATTGTAATGACCTGATATATATCAGGTCGCGTTAACTGAATATTTTCCGTCATTGACAGATTTTTTTCAGCAGTGATGGAATAATCTGAAGGTGATCCGTCATTTTGACGGATTATGCTGAGGGTGATCTATTGTAATTTGTAGCTAACTGTAATTCCCACTCCTGTCCATCTGATGGCGATTGCCCTTGTTTTGTCTTGTAAGGTCCAGCCAGTTGGTCCAATGACGGTGTCCACTGGTGGATGAAGGTTCACTGCATATTCGGTCTTTCCAGTGCACAATGTTGATCCATATTAAACTTAACTCATATCTGACTCCAATTTTAGTATGAGGTGGTTTAGAATTAGAATATTAATATATTTATCCTCGTTTTATCTGACTCCAATTATAAAACATTGATAAAGTTATTTTGTTTCCTTTCACATTATTTTAGATTATGATTGAATATTCTTTTGATTTGTTATTATACCTTATTACCTATTATACCTTATTTACTCAGATTCCTACAACATCCCGAGTCTTGCACCGGCCGGGTATACAATCTCTTAATACAAGCTTGTCAGTCTTGGTCATTAAACAGAGGCGATTAACCACTCTCCTAAAACGGCAGAACCCTACTTACTCAGTTAAGGAGATTTTGATGTGGTCCCCATAGATCTGTTATCTACTAAATCAAGACAAAGTATTTTAATAATAATCGCACAGGATTATAAGTTTGTAGATGAAGGCCTAAATACCCACGTTTAGATTAGTCTCAACAATGTTTTGTTGTTCTAAATCAGGAGTCACCAATCCTGGTCCTGGAGGGCCGGTGTACCTGCAGGGTTTAGTTCCAACTTGCCTCAACACACCTGCCTGGATGTTTTAAGTATACCAAGTAAGAGCTTGATTAGCTTGTTCAGGTGTGTTTGATTAGGGTTGGAGGTAAAATCTGCAGGACACCGGCCCTTCAGGAACAAGTTTGGTGACCACTGTTCTAAATAGTTGGCCTTTTACAGTCTATGTATACTTGAATTAATGCCAATTTGTTAGTCGGATCTCTAACAACATCGTATAGCATGTTTTAGTCCGTTACTAACCTGTACAGGGGCTTGTAGTGCTATGGACAACAACATTTATCAGTGATAATAACACGAGGTTTGAATAATTCAAAACATAATTTATTAGTCAGGTAAATGTATTATGCCAATTCAATCAGTCAATTCATAAACGATAAATAAAGACATCAAGTTATCAAAGATAAATCCAAGATTAAAAGATGCATTCCTGACTTCAAAATATACATAACATGGAGCGTAAGCTCTGATCTGGGTAAGCAGAATCGTGCCGATCATTTCTCAAACCTTACCTTTAGTAATCCAAGAATCCCCTCAAGGAAAGGGGTGTGTGCATAACAAAAGGCATTTGCATTTAGTGCTGCCTGTGGAAAAGTCACACCCTTCACAGTGGTTCAAAAGATGCCTGAAGCTATATATTTATTGTTTTGATTATGTCTATTTCTGTGAGAATGAGACCATTGTACAAGTCGCACTGAGACATTTCAAATGATATTAAACATGATAGTTAAAGTCAGTTTGGTTAATTTAGAACATTCAAACATTGAAATGACCATATGTGTGAGTTGGGGTGGTTGAAGTCGAGTTTCAGCAGACTCAGATGTAAATGTAGCAGGAGCTGGTTTTTCTCGCATTCCCACCTGCTGGGTTGTGGAGTCAACCGTCTCAGCCCATGCCTGAATTGTCAATACATCAAAATATTTGCAATATCTCAACTCTTTCAGTCTCCTCTTTGTCACCGCTGCGTACAGTTGTAAAAATGTCACAGCAGCTGAGTGTGAGAAGTTTCTTTAAACGGCCAAATAGATTTGATATTAATAATAAAGGTGAAAAAAAGAGGAAGTGATGCAGTGGACGATGAGGTCAGGTTTATTGTTTTTATATTGATGTTCTTGTGCACTACAAAATATTTTATTATTTTTTAGTATTATTTGTTTCCTGCAATCAATAAACGTTTATTATTATTTATTTTGTCCTTTTGATTATTTTTGTTATAGGATATGTATGCTGTTTGCATTTTATTCAAAGGTTAAACGCAGTGCCTACACATTGTGTTTACATTATAGCCTGCGTTTGCTGTTATATCAACTCAAATGGTTGTAATACCATGTTCCAATGTAATACCAAAAGGCTTTATATGATGGTATATGAAGACTGAGTCGCGCCAGCTCCGGGCCACAGCGCACATTTCTTGTGGGCCGATTCTGGCTCAGATGCGGCAACGTCGGCTCGCTTACGACCGCTGCATCTGACCTGATTAACTCGGGTCGGAATCGGGCAGTGAGTCCACAGGCATCCGGCCCGAGTACGGCAGCCGGATTTAGGAATTTTTCAATATTTGGACTAGAACAAGACAAAAAAATTAAGTAGGAAAATAATTTTTTGCAGTGTAGGCAAGTCATTGTATGACAGTAGTTTGTTTGTAGACCATGCAAAACAAACAATGCTTAAGGGGGCTAATAATATTGACCTTAAAATGGTTGTTAAAAATTAAGAACTGCTTTTATTCTAGTCTTAATAAATCACATAAGACTTTCTCCACTAGAAAAAATATTATAGGAAATACTGTGAAAAACTCCTGAGTCCAGAATCTGATCAACATCATTTGGGAAATATTGGAAAAACAAAACCAAACTCACAGGAGGGCGAATAACTTTGACTTCAACTGTACACTTGTCAGATGTCGTGGAGTGAATCTCTCAGTTTTCTGCTCTAATGTGTCCAGATTAAGCGCTTTAAGGAACGAGGATCTGTCCTGTAGACCCAAGGGAAGCAGAAATGTGGAGAGAGAGAGAGAGAGAGAGTGAGCGAGTGTTTGGAGGCTCAGCTGTGGCCTTTACTGAGGAACAGAGATGGAGAAACTCAGCAGAGCTTTCTCACTTCACCCTGCAGACGCCTGAGCTTTTCTGACCTCAGAAAACACCTCTGGCCTATTTCTGCTTTTACTCGCTGCTGGGAGGAGTAGTTGGGGAGTCCATCTCTGTTGATTTACTATAGGAAATCTAAGAATCTTTGGAGGAATCAATGCAAAAAAAATAGTAAGAGTAAAGCATTTAATGCTGAAGAGAAAAATAACATTTGCAATTTGAGAGTGAAGGGCGGCATGGTGGCTCAGTAGTTAGCACTGTCGCCTCACAGCAAGAAGGTCACTGGTTTGAGTCCCGGCTGTGCCAGTTGGCATTTCTGTGTAGAGTTTGCACGTCTTCCCCATGTTGGCGTGAGTTTCCACCGGGTGCTTCAGTTTACTCCACAGTCTAAACACATGTGTTGTAGGGGAATTGATTAACTAAATTGGTCGTAGTGTATGAGTGAGTGAGTGTGGGGCAGAGCAGTGGCGCAGTAGGTAGTGCTGTCGCCTCACAGCAGGAAGGTCGCTGGTTCGAGTCTCAGCTCAGTTGTTTTTTCTGTGTGGAGTTTGCATGTTCTCCCTTCGTTCGCATGGGTTTCCTATGGGTGCTCCGGTTTATCCCCACAGTCCAAAGACATGCGGTACAGGTGAATTTGGTAGGCTAAAATTGTCCGTGGTGTATGAGTGTGTGTGTGAATGTGTGTGTGGATGTTTCCCAGAGATGGGTTGCAGCTGGAAGGGCGACCCTGGATTGATAAAGGGACTAAGCCGACAAGAAAAAGATTGAATGATGTATGAGTGTGTGTGTGTGAATGAGTGTGTATGGATGTTTCGCAGTACTGGGTTGCTGGTTACAGCTGGAAGAGCATCCGCTGTGTAAAACATATGCTGGATTAGTTGGCAGTTCATTCCACTGTGGCAACCCCTGATAAATAAGATATATCTGTCTTTATTATTATTATTATTAATATTATTAATTATTTATTCAATTTCTTTCCTTTTTATACATTAGATACACTGTAAAAAAAACCTTCCTGTTTTATTTTTTGTTGCTGAATCAAATGAACTTTTCTAGTCATCTTAACTTAAATCAGTCAAACTGACTAAAACATTACGTTAAACTTTGCAAAGCTAAAATGAATGTAGTTTAAAACATGATTAACTTATTAAATCAAGTTAAAGTACCATAAAAAACTTGTTGTCATGTCATATTTTGTCATATGTTTGATACTCAAAAAAGACTATCATGCATTTGTGCCATGATTTACAGAAGACACACTCGTTCATCTGGTTTAAGAACATGTTATATGTCAAAAACAATCATGTCAGGCTAATTTACTACAAGAATAATTCGAATGCAAACAATACTCATTAATTGTAATTACAAAAACTTTACAGTTTTTCTCAGTGGCTTTGGTGCGTTTCTCACAACACCAGTGCATTTCTGCACAACAGTTAATGCATTTCTCAAAACAATTAGTACAAACTGCAAAACGTAGTTGATAATCTGCAAAAGCGCGTCACATGCTCAAAATGGATAGTTCATTCCTCAAAAGCAAGTATTGATGTCAATGAATGTGTCCGTGTCATCAAAATGAAAAGTCCTGACACCATTGTTTATGAACTAGATAGTCAAATGGCTTTGGCATGTTTTCATCATGACAGTTTACTCTCTACATTTATTTCAATGCAGTAAAGGCAGATTTTGGTGACTCTTGCTGAGAATGCTCAAGACAGCACTATATACTATTTGCACAGCCATTTCGAAACTACAGTAAAGTCAGACATCACTGCATTTAGTGCGGTATCTGAGTACAACACACTGAATATGTATGCTTTACATGTTTACTGCATTTGCTCGTTGCAATTCTAATTTATTCACAGCATTGTGCAAAAGAATAAACACCCTTATTTACAACAAACATCAATTCCCTTTGGGTAGAGCTGTGCACAACTGTAAACTATACTGCAGTACATATTGGAACTGAACCTACAACATACACAGGCCTGTAAATCATTTATAAAATTGATCAATTTAGAAGACTTTTTCAGAAAAATAAATATTACATTTTTTTAAATAAAATTTGCTAAAAACAACAAAACCACCCCCTGCTGGAAATCAGTATAAAACAGCATCTTGTAAAAGGTATAATGAAAAATATGATGGGTATTTTGATCTGAAACTTTATATACACATTCTAGAGACGCAAAAGACTTATATTAAATCTGAAAAAATAAGTAACCTAGGTGCTCTTTAAATGTTTTAAAATAAGCTTCTCCTGCTCACCAAGGCTGCATTTATTCATTAAAAATACAGTACAAGTTGTAAAATTGTGAAATTTTATTGCACTATAAAATAACTGTTAAACAGTAGTAAATCATTTAATTTAATCATTTATTCCAGTGATTTTAAAGATGATTTTTCAGGTTGTAATAAATGCCGCCTTGATGAACAGAATAATTTTATTTAAAAAAAAAAACATAACAAAAAACCGACCCCAAACTTTTGACTAGTAGTGTATATATGTATATATATATACTTCATGTTTTTACATGAGCATATCTGTGCTGATATAGGATGGTGCAGTAAACAGAGTCAGTTTTAATATCATGTGACTTTAAGTTCAGTGTCAATGATAGTCAGTGAATTGTCTTATTCTTCCTATGCATTTTCCCATGTCATAAATTAATATCAGGGATTCGTAAAGTAAAAGGGATGTGAATATTAAAGGAAAACTCCTGGTCATCTGACTCCTGAGGCGTCTCATGTGCTCCAGTCTCAGCTCTTCTCCATCAAACACACAAAGCTTGTTTTATAACTAAGCAAATAACACGTATATGTGCTTTGTGGGAAATGAACTCTGAGCTGGGAGGATTACGGATGAAATGTAATCTGATTACAAATTACACAGCAATTTGGAGTCAGTGATATAATATTTTAGATGACGCATTTAATGCAAGTTAGTCTGACTACTTTTGCATTTACTTAGATTACTTATTTAATATCACAAATATTGAAGAAGGATAATATTGTGCTATTTTGACAGGTAGTGAGAATGTCCGTCTGTCTGTCTGTCTATCCATTCATCCGTCTGTCCATCCATCCATACATCCATCAGTCTGTCTATCTAACCATCCATCCATCCATCCATCCATCCATCAATCTATCAATCTGTCTATCTATCCGTCCATCCATCAATCCATCAGTCTGTCTATCTAACCATCCATCCATCCATCCTTCCATCAATCAGTCTGTCTATCTAACCATCCATCCTTCCATCAATCAGTCTGTCTATCTAACCATCCATCCGTCCATCAATCAGTCTGTCTAACCATCCATCCATCCATCCATCCATCACTCAGTCTATCTAACCATCCATCCATCCATCCGTCCATCAATCAGTCTGTCTAACCATCCATCCATCCATCCATCACTCAGTCTGTCTAACCATCCATCCATCCATCAATCCATCAGTCTGTCTATCTAACCATCCATCCATCCATCCATCCATCCATCCATCACTCAGTCTGTCTAACCATCCATCCATCCATCAATCCATCAGTCTGTCTATCTAACCATCCATCCATCCATCCATCCATCCATCCATCCATCAATCAGTCTGTCTATCTAACCATCCATCTATCCATCAATCCATCAGTCTGTCTATCTAACCATCCATCCATCCATCCATCCATCCATCCATCAATCAGTCTGTCTAACCATCCATCTATCCATCAATCCATCAGTCTGTCTATCTAACCATCCATCCATCCATCAATCCATCAGTCTGTCTATCTAACCATCCATCCATCCATCCATCCATCCATCAATCTGTCTATCTAACCATCCATCCATCCATCCATCCATCCATCCATCCATCACTCAGTCTGTCTAACCATCCATCTATCCATCAATCCATCAGTCTGTCTATCTAACCATCCGTCCGTCCGTCTGTCTGTCTGTCTATCTATCTGTCTGTCTGTCTGTCTGTCTGTCTGTCTGTCTATCTATTTACAGTATCCATCCATCTATCTACAGTATCCGTTCGTCCATCCATCCATCCATCTATCCATCCATCCATCATCTGAGTGTGTCTGTCTGTCTATCTATTGATCTATCCATCCATCCGTCTATACATCCATCCATCCATCCATCCATCCATCATCGTCTGTCTGTCTGTCTGTTTGTCTTTACATTTTTCTGTCTGTCGTCCATCCATCCATCCATCCATCCATCCATCCATCCTTCCATCCTTCCATCCATTATCTATCTATCTATCTATCTATCTATCTATCTATCTATCTATCTATCTATCTATCTATCTATCTATCTATCTATCTATCTATCTATCTATCTATCTATCTGTCTGTCTGTCTGTCTGCCTGTCTGCCTGTCTGCCTGTCTGTCTGTCTGTCTGTCTGTCTGTCTGCCTGTCTGCCTGCCTGCCTGCCTGTCTGTCTACAGTATCCGTCCGTCCGTCCGTCCGTCCTTCCATCCATCCATCCATCCATCTCATTATTCATCATCACGAGCCTCAACAGCTCAGAGCACTAGTATAGACAGTTAGTACTTCACAATACTCACACTAATGTACATCACTGTTAGTGTGTGCTGATAGTACAGATATAGGCCTACTTTTTAAACATAAATTAAAACAATGAATGTATATAAATTTCATTTTACAAGCTCATAAACATGACATTCAGTGCTGATTGTTATTTTATAACTATAGCCATCATGTCAATAATGGCTTTTTAACATTTTTACCCACTTTTCATGTGCCTTGGACAAGATTTCTAGTGGATTTTTATGAATCCCTTATCCAAATAGCACCATTCCAACTTAACCTCCTGGGAGTGAGTGGCCACATACATAAACAGCACATTTTAGCTCTTATGTCTAATGTTTTATATTTTGTTAGAGACATACAGTGCCATCCTACAACTGTTTTGCAGCATATGAAATGTCCCAAACACTATTTTAACTGTGAAAAATGGGCGAAAAATTTTGTTCACTGATAGTCAAAACATGTTCAGAAATAAGTGTGTATGTGTTATTAATGCAATTTAATGTTATTAAAAAACAGTCAGGAAAAAAACTGCTGTGTTCAAGGCAGAAATAAAGAGTTTTTCATTTCTCACAACACTATTTACATTTGCACAACAGGTAATGCATTTCATTCATTCATTTTCTTGTCGGTTTAGTCCCTTTATTACAGTTTTTCTCGATTGCTTGGATGTAGTTGTCAACTGAAACTCCACATTTTCAAAACAGTTAACACACAGGCCTAAACAGCGGCACTCATGGTCAAAATGACACATTTTGCTTGCAAAAGGCACATATCGTGTCAAAACATTTAACATATGCAACAAAAGCTAGTTTTACCTTCAAACAACACAACTTGCAAACAAGTATATGAGCTCTTTCAATTAATCATTACACAATGGACAACAAAATACAAAATACAGAACTCAAAATGCACCACCATTGCTTGCCATTGTAGCTTATAGCCAATGGCATTTGTTGTCTCTATTTGGGCTGTCAATTTTGCCTTTTTGCAAAGAATTGGATCAAGAATAAGATGTGCTTTGATTGAATATATATTGAATTCATGACATTTTTCAAACTGTGGCTGAAAACTGAAATACTGTATATAAAAAAAAACAGACAAAAGTAATAAAATACTGTAAATATTAGAGAAAACACATGTAAACTAATATACAGTCAAAACTATTGGGAGTATAGGACATAGCCATATTGACCTCCTCCATCAATGCTGGCACAGAACAACACAGACCTTCCATCGTTTTTATAATGTTTGCAGACTGATGGCTAATTGAAGATTTGTGTGAAGGAGTGTCAAACCGGTGCTTCAGTGATTTCATACTGATGTTGGTAGTTTTTAATAGTTAGGAATAGATGGATTCTGTTTGGTTACCAAAACTAAAACAATGGAGTTTGGACTGCTTGAATGACATCTGTGTTAACTATTTGGAAAAATGGTGGGGAAAATGTGTCAACCCAATGAGAAAGGGTTTACACATTTGCAAGACCGGTCCTCTGCTCTGCTGGGATAGTGATGAGGAAAATGAAGAGGAACCTAGTTTCTTTAACCAGGTCAAAGCAAACTAGAAAAACTGTAATCCGGGGTCGCCACAGCGGAAGGAACGTTTATCTGGTTTACTCTTGGACTCTCGGTTACCCTGGTTTAGCTTTTGCCCTTCCTCTCGACGCTGGATATGTTTGCATTGTTGCTCGCTGAACATTCCTGACCTAATTTCATTAAATTTTACCGGCAATTGAATCCATCTATCTAGTGTGTTTTCCTGAACGTGACACTGCTACTGTGATGTGCACAAATGACTGATTGTTTTGAGAAATGCATGAACTGTTGTGCAAATGTAAATAGTGCTGTGAGAAATGCACCAAAGCCACTGGGAAAAACTGTAATTATATAATGTACAAGCTTATAATGCAACAGTTAACCTAATATAATTAAAGTAATGCTTGTTATTTATTTTTAAATATTATATGAACACAATTAGGAAACGACCCATGGCAACTTTGTCATACAGTTTGCGATCTTTACATTCGGCCAACAGCCCTCTACTATGTTTGCTTTTTTGCCCTTCATAAAAAAAAACAGTTTGAGCACCCCTGGCCTAGAGAGTCATGCAGTGTACACACAATGGTGATCAGACAGTTATGAAAGTCATGAACTCGGCCTTAACTGGTTAGCGATGTTTTGGAAATGAAGCCCAGCTCTGTTTACTAGATATCTCTTTCGGGCTGAGCATGTGGAAGTGAAATTAAATGTGAAAAGCACAATGCAGTTCAGCAGGACGGGCTGGTTTACTTTCATGAATTCCTCAATCACACAGTGGAATGTGATCTGTGTTAATTAGTGCGGCTGGTGTGCTGTAATTACAGACTCAGTGTTAAACCCAGAGCGGCCGGAGCTCGTGAGGACTTCAGCACTGAATACTGTAATAATTCACTTCTGCTGCTGACATTCACACAGGGGACAAAAGCAACATGGGACGGAAGTAACAGACAATTTAGCTTACCCAATTCACCTATAGCGCATGTGTTCGAGCTGCTAACCATTGTGCCTTTTTTTATTTTCATTCATTCATTCATTCATTCATTCATTCATTCATTCATTCATTCATTCGTTCATTAATTTTCTTTTTGGCTCAGTCCTTTTATTAATCAGGGGTTGCCACAGCGGAATGAACCGCCAACTTATCCAGCATATGTTTTATGCCCTTTCAGCTGCAATCCATCTCTGGGAAACACCCATACAATCTCTTTCACACACATACGGACAAATTTAGTTCATCAATTCCCCTATAGCGCATGTGTTTGGACTGTGGGGGAAACCGGAGCACCCGGAGGAAATCCACGCCAACACGGGGAGAACATGCAAACTCCACACAGAAATGCCAAGGCTCGAACCAGTGACCTGGCGACAGTGCTAACCACTATGCTACCCCATAATAATTTTATTATTAATTTATTTTTAATTATTATTTTAAATAAATAAAATGTGTCTTTGCTTTTATACTATAGTGTTTTATATGTATTTGTTACCTTATTTATTTTAAATCATTTAAATCATTCCTCATATAATTCCTACTGTAGGAAACCCTGCATTATATAACAGTAACCTGCTGTAGTATTTTAATATTTCACACTCTGACATGTAAAGTGACTCCCATTTTATTCAAGCTTTAAATCAGTTCATGATTTCCTTAGGATTCAAACCTATGACATTAGCATTGCTAGTGCCATATTCTTCAATATATTTAACATGTTTATATCATAGTACTCCAGGAATAAACACGCAGTAATACTCCAGTACTCTACGGTGGAGCGAGGAGGAGGAGTGTGACTGTAGTGTGTTTGTTTATGGTGTTGTGTTTGTACCATCTGGCTGTGATCGTCACACACGCCCGGATATAACTCTCGGCTTCAGTCCGACAGCTGCGTCTCATCAGCTCTCAGATGAATCAAACACATGGCCGTGCTCCTCTCATAAACAACAACATGAGTTAAGTGAGGAATAATTAATGATGCGCTGTTGCATTATTAGAAAAATGCTTTATTTTTTAATAACTCAACAGACCGGAGTGCATTATTCTGCTTATACTCTGGTTCTCACAGCTAAATCCACTGTTCAAATGTTGTATTTGAGACTTAATTTGGCCTCGAATGTCTCCTGTCTGTAGCACTAGCTTCCTCCACATCACCTCCAAAGCCTTCTGTCGTGTTCTGATGTGATTTCTGACTGTTGTAGTTGTGAAATAGCTCCAGTCATTCAGCGTTGTAGTGATATGGAGCTGTAATGCGCTCAAAACCTGCTAGGACTACTTTATCTGCCAAACACCTTAGAATAAGCCAATCAGAATCAAGCATGCAACAGACCATATGACGTACACCACTGCATCTTAATTTGGGACTTATGCACTGAATTTTCGGTCGCTGAAAATATGATCTGAACAAAACATCACACTGCTCAGCCATAATAATAACTAATAACTCAATAACTTAACTTAATAACTCAAAATAGCTCAGTATTTTTCCACTCGTGTATTATTATTTTATTGTTGTTATTTTTTTATTGATTTAAGAATAATAACTATTTATAAGGTTTAAAATTTTAAATATAGAAGCAATAATTTCAATAATATTTATTATTAATATTCTTATTAATATTATTGATTTAGGAAAAATAATGTTTAAAATTTGAAATATAGAAGAAAAAATAATAATATTTATTATTATTAGTAGTAGAAGAAGTAGTAGTAGTAGTTTTGAAATATAATACTGTTTAAAATATTAAATACAGAAGCAACAATACTAATAATATTTATTATCATTATTACTATTATTATTATGATATATTAATAAATAAATAAAAACATTAATATATTATAAAAATGTTAATTATTTATCATATTTAAAATATTAAATATAAAAGCAATATTAGCATAAATAATAGTAATAATGATAAAATTATAATTTCCTAGAGATGGGTTGCAGCTGGAAGGGCATCCAGTGCTTAAAAATGTGCTGGATAAGTTGGCGGTTCATTCCGCTTTGGCGACCCCGGATTAATAAAGGGACTAAGCCGACAAGAAAATGAATGAATGAATAAAATTATAACAATAATTATAATAATAAAATGTATTGTTATTATTATTGATTAAAGAATGATTATTTTCAAATAAATTAAATATTAAATTTAGAAGCAATAACACTAATAATATTAATTATTATTTACATTATTATTATTATTATTATTATTATTATTATTATAGATTTAAGAAACATGATAAATATTTATAATGGTTAAAATATTAAATATAAAAGCAATTTTAACAATAATAATGACAAATGATGATTATAAAAATAAAATTTATAACTATTATAATAATTTTTATTATTATTAATATCATTATTATTGATTTAAGAATAATCAATAATCTCCTCCTTATATTGTTTAAAATATCAAATATGGAAGCAATAATATCAATACTATTAAGTATTTTTATTATATTATTATTGTATTATAAAGTTAAGAATAATGATAATTATTTGTTAAATTATTATAAAAGCAATATTAACTGTAATACTAATAATATTAAGCATTATTATTATTATTATTATTATTATTATTATTATAGAATCAAGAAAAAATATTGTTGATTGTTTTTAAATATTAAATATATAAGCATTATTTAAAATAATAATAATTATTACATAATAATAATAATACATTTATTATTATTATTATCATTATTGTTGTTGTTGTTGTTTATTTAAAAATAATGATTGTTTATTATGTTTAGAAATATTAAATATAAAAGCAATAATAACATTGTTGTCAGGTCCTGTGTTATGCATATGTTTTGGTCATATGACCTTTCCCATGTGCTCCTTTGTTCTGTTTCCCGCTGTTTCTTAATGTTCATTAGTTCCACCTGTGTCTCACCCCTGTTAGTGATTCATTAGTTCCATCATGTCATGTGTATTGATATCTCCGTGTTTACCATTGTCCGGTATTCTTGGTTATGCGTTGTCTACACCCCATGTCGTTCCTGAGTCTCCTGTGCTTCCTATGTCTTCCAAGTGAGTGTAATCTACATAAGTCTACGTGTTCGATAACTCCTGAGATTCTTTGCCTTTCTGAGAGGGCCCAGGTGTGTATTATTATTATTATTATTTTATTGTTATTTTGCATTTAGGAATAAAGATAATTATTTATAATGATTAAAATATTAAATATAAAAACAATATTAACAATAATAATGATTATTAATATTATTATTATTATTATTATTATTATTATTATTTATAATAATTATTATTACTGTTATTATAAGTCATTATGAGTGAAAACATGATCTGATTTTTAAGATCAAATTATATTTTTTGTTCTGTTTTATTTCTTTAAATTATTTATATTTCTTATGTTATTTTATTATTCTCTATTTGTACTTTTTTATTAAGGGGATTTTGCACTCTGAATTATGATCTATGAGAGAGGTGAAAGCTTGGATTCTGTCGGCAGAACCTTACGTGGAGGTCAATTAACACTGGCTAAGATGGAGAGTTCACGCAGAGGTCACGCAGAGGTCAGAGCATCATATGATGACGGATCAGTGGAGTAAAGTGGGCAGAAAACACACACTGTTTATAAGTGTGTGAGTAAGCGTGTGTGTGTAGTGCTACATTCATGTGCTCTGATGACTCCAGAAAACACACACAGCTCCCAAAGGAATCAGTATATCCTCCTCATGCAGACCTGTGCTTTCACTTTGACCCAAAAACACAGCCGTTTGATCTGTTCACCTTCATCTTGCTCTTGCATTAACGCTTCATTTGGACAAACACTGCTGCACGCAAAAGGTCAAATATTCATGCAGTTTCAAATAAGCATTTTATAGTGGAATAAGTTTCCAAATGTCATTTATTCTTGTGATTTAAGGCTGAATTTTTCACATTACTGCAGTCTTGATTGTCACATGATCCTTTGAGATGCATTTCTGATTATTATTATGATTGATAGCAGTTGTGCTGCTTTTTTTTTGTTTACTTTATTTTAATTAAATCATTAATCATTAATTGTGCAAACTGTGATACATTACCATTTACAGGTTTGGGATGAATACAAAATAGTAAAATTATTGTTTATTATTATTATTATTTTCATTCATTAATTCATTCATTCATTTTCTTTTCAGCTTAATCCGTTTATTAATCATGAGTCACCACAGCGGAATGAACCGCCAACTTATCCAGCATATGTTTTACACAGCGGATGCCCATCCAGCTGCAACCCATCACTGGGAAACATCCATACACTCTCATTCACACACACTCATACACTAGGGTTAGTTTAGCTTACCCAGTTCACCTATAGCGCATGTGTTTGAACTGTGGGGGAAACTGGAGCACCCTGAGGAAACCCATGCCAACACGGGGAGAACATGCAAACTCCAATGCCAACTGAGACTTGAACCAGAAACCTTCTTGCTGTGAGGCGACAGCGCTACCCACTGCACTGCCTATTATTACTATTATTATAAATAATAAAATATTATATTTATTTATTGTATTTTTATTATATATAATTATTATTTTGTTGCTTTTATATTTCATATTTTAATAAACATTTACAATATTCATCATTATTGTTTAATTAAAAATATATAATTATTATTAGTATTTTTATTATTTATATTTTAATTAATTTGTAATACTACTACTACTAAATAATAATAATAGTAATAATAATAATAATAATAATGATAATACAGAATTTTTTACAGTTCAATTAACTGTTTACTATTACAAATAATAATTATAAAAGCGTTGATCACTGGTCAAATGTAATAAATGATATATAAATAGTTATACCTGCTTCTAAGGTGGCAGAATAGAGAGGGCGGCGTCCCCGACACAACCCTCACCACCCGCGCCCTCAGTTATATCTGCATCTAGTGCGGTAGAATAAAGAGGGCGGCGACCCCAACACTACCCTTACCACTTGCGCCCTCATTAATGTCCGCTTTTAAGGTGGCAGAATAGAGAGGGCGGCGTCCCCGACACTACCCTCACCACCCGCACCCTCAGTTATATCCGCTTTTAAGGTGGCAGAATAAAGAGGGCTGCGTCCCCGACACTACCCTCACCACTCGCGCCCTCAGTTATATCCGCTTTTAAGGTGGCAGAATAGAGAGGGTGGCGTCCCCGACACTACCCTCACCACTTGCGCCCTCAGATATATCCGCTTCTAAGGTGGCAGAATAGAGAGGGTGGCGTCCCCGACACTACCCTCACCACTTGCGCCCTCAGATATATCCGCTTCTAAGGTGGCAGAATAGAGAGAGCGGCGTCCCCGACACTACCCTCACCACTCGCGCCCTCAGTTATGTCCACGTCTAGTGCGGTAGAATAGGAAGGGCGGTGTCCCTGACACTACCCTCACCACCCGCACCCTCAGTTATGTCCGCGTCTAGTGCGGTAGAATAGGAAGGGCGGTGTCCCCGACACTACCCTTACCACCCGCGCCCTCAGTTATGTCCGGGTCTAGTGCGGTAGAATAGAGAGGGCCGCGTCCCCAACACTACCCTCACCACCTGCGCCCTCAGTTATATCCGCGTCTAGTGCGGTAGAATAGAGAGGGCGGTGTCCCCGACTTTACCCTAACCACCCGCGCCCTCAGTTATGTCCGCGTCTAGTGCGGTAGAATAGAGAGGGCGGTGTCCCCGACACTACCCTTACCACCCGGTGTCCCCAACACTAGGGGTTATTTTAACTAAGGGATTATTTTATTGTTTTATAATGATTGATAAGTAAATAAAAACAGCAGTGTAAATTTGACGTAATAATATAAAAAATAATCATTAAGTTTTGTGTTAATGTGTCATGTTTCTGCCCAATATTACATGCTTCATGCACACTGCCACTTTAAATAAAAGTTATTTTTTAAAGAATTTGACATGTGGCCCTTCACTTGGTTTGCAAAACTTAATGTGGACCTCGGGTCTAAAAAGTTTGCCCACCACTGATCTAAACAGTCTCTGGGTCAATGCCTGTAAAGATTTATGGACATCTTCTTGGACACTTTTAATGCTTCCAAACAGTTTGCTGCAATTATAAATCGCTCATGTCTTGAGGTAGTTTATGTGACCGGACAGGAATTTCAGGACTGCTTCTAATCCCCATAAACAAAAATAAAGTAGTGACTGCAGGTTGAAGTACTGTAGTGGAGCAAAAGTACAGATATTTTACTCAAGGGAAAGTAAAAGTACACATTTATAAAACTACTTAGTAAATTACAATTCCTGAGGAAAAACCACTCAATACAGTAGTTTGAGTATCTGTAATGTATTACTTTACACCTCTGATTATAAATGAACAAAATGAAAACGATGCTTTTATTGACCAAATAAATTGATTAAATTGTCAGCATATTCCCATATAGATCTTAACCGTGATAATAATCCGCCGTTTTTACCAAACGAATTGTCTGATATTTGTGCATCTGTGTGTGTCCAGGTGTCGAAGGCAGCAGCGGACCTGATGGCGTACTGTGACGCTCATATACGAGAGGACCCGCTCATCGTGCCAGTGCCGGCGTCAGAAAACCCGTTCCGGGAGAAGAAGTTCTTCTGCACGATCCTCTGAGGCCGAGCCGCGGGTCCAGGAGCTCTGCACGCGTCTCTGCTGCTGCGTTTTCAGCAGTTTTCAGCTGTTTGAGCGCAGCTGCCGCATCTGTTGATGGTCCGATCCCTCCTGCAGGGGGTCAATTAACTGGCAACCCAGTCAGAGCGTCTCATGTCTCGTTAAATAGGTTCGTTATTGCTTCGTAAATTAGAGAACAGCCTTTCTCACTGCTTATGGGATGAGAGATTTGTGTGTGCGTACGTGTGTGTGGGTGTGTGTGCTGGTTTTGGTTGGTTTTTGAAAACACACATTTGTATAATGACATGGGTATGACCTACAATGTTGAGGTGTGTGTGTGTGTTGGTTTTGTTGGATTATGAGGACATGGCTTGTGTCCTTATAAAGCGAAACTGTTAAACATCATACTTAACGTGGTCTTTTCACATTCAAAATGTGCCGCATATTTCATTTGAGGGTACGCATATAGTAAGTGTTTTTTTTTACAGTATAAATACATTACACCTATGGAGAGTCCTTGTAAACCATCAAAATCAACGTGTGTGTGTGTACTGGTTTTGGTGGTTTTTGAGAACACACTTTTATATTATGATATGGGTATGACCTAAAATGTTAAGGTGTGTGTGTGTGTGTGTGTGTGTGTGTACTGGTTTTGGTGGTATATGTGGACACATATGTGTATACGATGCTAGTATTACAACATTGAGGTGATTTATGAGGACATGGCTTTTGTTCACATTCAAAATTTGCCACAGGTTTCCTTTGAGGGTTGGGTGTTGTGGTCAGGCCATATTTTAGGTGTTTTTACAGTATGATATACATTCCACCTATAGAGAATCCTTGTAAAACCACCAAAACAAGTGTGTAATGGTTTTTGTTGGGTTATGAGGACATACCCTGTGTCCTCATTATGTGAAACTGTTAAACATCTTACTTAATGTTGTCTTTTCACATTCAAAATGTGCTGCATATTTCATTTGAGGGTTTGGTTTAGTGGTTGGGCCATACAGTAAGTGTTTTTATACAGGATGAAATACATAACACCTTTGGAGAGTCCTTGTAAACCACCAAAATCGACGTGTGTGTAATGGTTTTTGTAGTTTTTGAGAGCACACATTTAATTAATGACATGGGTATCACCTATTATGTTGAGGTGTAGGTGTGTGTGTGTTTGTCTACTAGTTTTGGTGGTTTATGAGGACACAAATATGAATACAATGTAAGTATTACTACATTGAGGTGATTTATGAGGACATGGCTTGTGTTCCCATTCGAAATTTGCCACAGGTTCTCTTTGAGGGTTGGGTGTAGTGGTAGGGCCAAATATTAAGTGTTTTTACAGTATGAAAAACATTACACCTAGTGAAAGTCCTTGTACACCACCAAAACCAATGTGTGTGTATACTGGTTGTGGTGGTTTACAAGGACAAAATATCATATAGTGGCATGGGTTTGACCTACACTGTTAAAAGTAATTAATTTCTTAATTACTTAAAATTGAGTTAACCAGTCACCTTAAAAGCAACAACTTGATTTTACTTTTACAAAGTCAGTAAACCCATTGACTTTTAGACGTATGCACGTACTTTTGTGTTTGTTTACTTAGTAATACTACTTAATAATGATGAGTTTACTCTCTTTTTTACTTGTCACCTAATCGCTTTTACAGTTTGTAAATGTTGAGGTGTATGTGTGTACAGGTTTTTGTAGTTTACAAGGACACTAATGTGTTTATGATTTTAGTATTACAACATTCATGTAATTTATGAGGACATGTCCTCGTAATGCAAAACTGTTAGAAATCATACTTGGTAATCATGTGGTCTTTTCGCATTCAAAATTTGCCACGGGTTTCCTGTGAGGGTTGGGTTTAGGGGTAGGGCCATACATTAAATTGTTTATACACCTGTGGAGAGTCCTCATAACCCACCAAAACAAATTTTGTGTGTGTAGCACGTGGTTTTGGGGGTTTATTAGAACACAAATGTGTATAATGATATTAATATGACATGTCCTCATAATGCAAACAGTTCAAATTCATACTTGGTTTTTTACATTTAGAATTTCCCACGTGTTTGCTGTGGGGGTTGTGTGTAGGGGTAGGGTTTCTCTTTTACTGTATACAATGCTTTACGCCTATGGAATGTTCTCATAAACCACAAAAACCAATGTGTGTTTGGTTGTGTGTGTGATGGTTCTGTTTTGCCTCATTTCTCGTGCCACAGAGCCAGAGGATGGAAAACCATGATGTTTTGTACTATATTGGGACGTTTTTATAAACTGTGTTTGATATGCATTGATCCTCAAATATTTGGACACATTCAATGCTCAAAAAAAACTCCTTCACTATTAATTGATTGTTGTTTAGTTGACAAATGTTAAATCTTTTGGAGCAGGTAGTGAATAAAAAGCATCTTATGAGGTTAGTGATTATTTTACAGAAGATCAAATATGATTTTTTTCTTTATTATTGAGAGTTTTTTGCACTACCCAGATAGTTTAAGACATAAATGATAGTAATTAGAACAAAATGACTGTATACAAAACAGGAAAGATGACGAAAAGAAGAATATAAACAAAGTAGTTGTTCATTTTTTATACAGATGGAGAAGTTGAATATCATATCCATATATATATATATATATATATATATATATATATATATATATATATATATATATATATATATATATATATATATATACATATATACATATATATATATATATATATATATATATATATATATATATATATATATATATACATACATACATACATACATACATATACATATATATATATATATATATATATATATATATATATATATATATATACATATATATACATATATATACATATTTACGTTTATTCAATGCTAAAGAAATCATCACATTTCATCACAGGAGTTAATTACATTTTAAAGTCTATTCAGATACAGAACATCTATTTTAAAGTACAATAAAATTTGACAATAATACTGATTTACTGCATTCATTTGATTATATAATTTCAGTCTTATTTTACCATAGTGAATAAGCATTGATGTGCCCAAACCTTTGACTACTAGAGCATCTGTATTTTCTTTACAATTATTTACAATCTCTCCCCATTACAGTATACCGATATACAGTATGGAATCAAGTGTTATTTCAGCTTATGCAAGTCAAATTTGATTCAGTTTCCAAATGGCATTGTGATAAACAGAACAGGATGCTGAATCACTAAGTCATTTGTGATTGTGAATACTAATTTAATCCCCTTTAGACTTAATGAATTGATTCTGAATCAGTGGTTTTAAATCTTCCTCGTTCTAGTTTCTGGAATTCGCTGTGCTTGAGGGTTTGCACTGGTGTGTCTGGATAAAAGTTTAACTGTACAGGTGTATTTTCTGATATAAAAACAACCCGAGACTGGGGTTCCTTATCATTTGTGCCGATAACTGTGAGATCACATTATTTTCCTCTTTATCACAACGTTATTTGGAGACTTTGCACTCATACAGATGATTTTTAAAGCTGAAGTGTGCCATTTTCAACCATGGGGAAAGCCATGGTGTGACACTTTTCAGGGAAATCAACATACAAATAACTCTTACCATTGACTCTATATGTTAATCGAGGATAGGAAAATTAATGGCTATTTAAGAAATGTGTACAAATTAGGTTAACGTGAACTGTTAACAATGAAAATTACTTGTGAAGCATTTATTAATCTTATTTAATGTCAATATAGACTTATTTTTGAACTTAATTTTTGTTTTTAGAAGACATGCTTAAAACATGCTAGCATGTTACAAACATATTAAAACATGCTTTTAAAAACTAGTTGACATTTAAAACATGCTTAAGTGTTAAATCATCTTATCATTAGTGTGCTAAAAACATTAGCATTGATCTAAAACATTAGACATGTAAAACGTTAACATGTTAATGCATGCAATTCATTGTGTTAACATGTTAGCAATTTGCTAAAACATGTCTAGAAATGTCTTAAGATCCTAGTAGTATGCTGGTTACAAACATGCTAAATCAGGGTAGCAGTTTGCTAAAACGTGTAAGGATCGTCTAAATAACCTAGCAACATGCTAAAACAGGTTATCAGTACATTGAAATATTGTACAAATTTCTTAACGTGTTTGCAACATGCTAAAACAGTTTAAAAACATGTCAAAATAGAACATGTTTAGTGGTTTGCTAAAACATGTTTAGAAATGTCTAAATATCCTAGCTGTGTGCTGGTTTAAAACATGTCAAATCTGGGTAGCAGTTTGCTAAAACATGTTAGCAATTTGTTAACATGTTTGCAAAATGGTAAAACAGTTTTTAAAACATATTAAAATTGAGAAGCGATTTGCTAAACCATATCTAGAAATGTCTAAGAATCCTAGCAGTATGCTGATTACAAACATGCTAAATCTGGGTAGCAGTTTGCTTAAAAATGTTAGAATTGTCTATATAACCTAGCAACATGCTAAAACATAATAGTAATTAGGACATGTTTGAACATGCTAAAACAGTTAAACCATGTTAAAATGGGAAGTGATTTGCTAAAACATGTCAACAAATGTCTAAAGATCCTATCAGTATGCTTGTTACAAACATGTTAAATCAGGGTAGCAGTTTGCAAAACATGTTTTGGTCTAAATAACCTAGCAACATGCTAAAACAGGTTATAAGCACATTGAAACATGGTAGCCATTTGTTAAAACATGTTTGCAACATGCTAAAACATTAAAATAAAGAAGCGATTTGCTAAAACATGTCTAGAAATGTCTAAAGAACATACTGTAGCACTATGCTGGTAGCGAACTGCTAAAACATGTTAGAAATGTCTTAACATCCTAGCAACTTGCCAAAACAGTTTCCCAAAATGGTAAACATGTAAGCAATGTGTTAAATCATTAGAAACGTAGCATGTTAGCCGTTTATGATAGAAGAGATGTCCTTAAAAAAACTTAAAACAGCAATGTTAAAACATGCAGTTAACATATTCAAACATGTTAACAAGTGATAAAAACAAAAACTTAATATGTCTGACACGGCTTGCTAGCAGCAGAATGTGTTAGCATATAACCAAAACATGATAGAAACATGCTAACAAAACACTAAAATGTGATCGTTTTGATTTGAATGACATGCCTAAAATTTATATTGTGCATTTGTTATTATTATTAGTAAATCATTAAATAGAGAAGTCGGGGTTGCAATTTGCTAAAACATGTTAGAATGGTCTAAATAACCTAGCAACATGCTAAAACAGGTTATAAGCACATTGAAACACGGTAGCCATTTGTTAAAACATGTTTGCAACATGCTAAAACATGTTAAAATAAAGAAGCGATTTGCTAAAACATGTCTAGAAATGTCTAAAGAACATACTGTAGCACTATGCTGGTAGCGAACTGCTAAAACATGTTAGAAATGTCTTAACATCCTAGCAACTTGCCAAAACAGTTTCCCAAAATGGTAAACAAGCAATGTGTTAAATCATTAGAAACGTAGCAAGTAAGCCGTTTATGATAGAAGAGATGTCCTTAAAAAAAACTTAAAACAGCAATGTTAAAACATGCAGTTAACATATTCAAACATGTTAACAAGTGATAAAAACAGAAACTTAATATGTCTGATACCGCTTGCTAGCAGCAGAATGTGTTAGCATATACCCAAAACATGATAGAAACATGCTAGCAAAATACTAAAATGTGATCGTTTTGATTTGAATGACATGCCTAAAATATATATTGTGTATTTGCTATTATTATTATTATTTCCAGACCTGAGATAATATGGTTTAACAATGGCGTTTTTTAATAACTAACTAAGATTAATAAATGCTATAACAGGTGTGTTCATTGTTAGTTATTAACAAAAAAATATGAGTTTTCTGTTAAGTGTTACCAAGAAATGACACGCACCACTTTTATATGGTCCATTGAATGGGATCTGGCCTTTTTTATCTCATTGAGAACACATTAAACAGGCAGATTCAGTCCTCTGTCAGCTCCATGCTAATGCTAATGTTTTCCTCACTCATCTGAACGGCCTTACTAGCGCTGGACATGTTTCTCAGTTGTTTTGCCTGTCCTCATTCAAACAGCAAGGCCTTTGACTGAAATGCCAAACGGAGAGCTTGCATGTTTACCTGCTGTGTGAGTGTGTGTTTGTGTGTGTGTGTGTGTGTGTGTGTGTGTGTGTGTGCATATAGAGAGGTGGTTTCTGAGTGCCAAGTACTGTGACTATGGCGTGTCCTCTACACTGTTATTTCACAGGCTTTTTTCCTATTCAAAACAACAACAAAAAAAAAAGCACAATGTCAAATGTTTTTCTTTATATCACTGTATTTTAGCCTAGCCTTTGCTAATTTCTACAAGACCAAGTGTTATTAAATGAATGCGCAGCGCCTGGTTGAGGTGTAACCTGTATTAAAGCCCCTTTAAAGTGTGCTACGGTGGCCATTGAGTGTCTATTGACACCCAGACTTTTGCCATCATCTGGAGATCAACGTCAAAGTGCGCCGAGATGTATATTAGAAATGCTGATGTTGCATGAGATCGCCTTTAAATGAAGAGAAAACTAAGAGTGTGGGTATTAAAAATGATGATATTGTGTTCTAATAGCTTAACATTTACTTTTACAACAGCATCAATGAGAAACGAGGAGTTGTTGGAGCGAAAACGGAGCTGATTTCTATACAGGATTACAGTGCAAATGAACCCCAACCTGTAAATGATCTTTTAAATAATACTATGATTATTATTCTTATTATTATGAACACATAACCTGCATGGACTGACTCTACCCTATATTTAATTATTAGAACTTTGAGATACCTTGTAATTGAATCAATGCCTAAATGTTTGGATTTGTTGGTGCTTTTCTGCACTTTTCTCTTTTAGAAGTCTGAATGTGTAGATCTGTGCAGTTGTACAAATTAATAAACCTTTTAAAAGTGTCTGCGTTCAATATTTAGCGTGATTGCTTTCTATGAGTGTTGGTGCTTGCTTGATATGATGTGCTAGTCCTGATAATATTGAATGTAGAGGATTAATGTGTTGACAAGAGAGACATCTACTGGTGGAATAAAATATTGCATGCTATGTATTACTGTTTTTGGTCGTTTTTACCCTGCTGAAAAATCCAGCTTAAACCAGCCTAAGCTGGTTGGCTGGTTTTAGCTGGTCGACCAGGCTGGTTTTAGAGGGGTTTTGGTCACTTCCAGGCTGGTTTCCAGCCATTTCCATGATGACCAGCTAAAACCAGCTTGACCAGCCTAGCCAAGCAGGGAGTCCAGCCAAAACCAGCTATATCCAGCTTAAACCAGGCTGGTCAAGCTGGTTTTAGCTGGATTTTGCTGGTCATTTTCCAGCCTGACCAGCTAAGACCAGGCTGGAAATGTCTGGAAACCAGCCTGGAAGTGGCCAAAACCCCTCTAAAACCAGCCTGGTCGACCAGCTAAAACCAGCCAACCAGCCTAGGCTGGTTTAAGCTGGATTTTTCAGCAGGGTAAACAGGGGTGGGCAACCTCTGTCCTGGAGGGCCGGTGTCCTGCACAGTTTAGCTCCACCTCTAATCAAACACACCTGCTTATAGATTTCTAGTGATCTTGGAGAAGCTGATCAGCATGTTCAAGTGTGATTGATTAGTGTTGGAGCTAAACTGTGCAGGACACTGGACCGAGTTTGCCCCACCCCTGTTTTAAAGGGATAGTTCACCCTGAAATTAATATTCAGTCTTCATTTTAGCATCCTAAACTTGTTCCAAATCTTTGTAATTTTCTTTCTTCTGTTGAACACAACATAAATTAGACACTAACATTCAAACACTGTATACAATTCTATGATTAATTAGTCCTTACAGCACAGGTGTCGATTCCAGTTGCTTAAGGGCCACAGCTCTGCACAGTTTAGGGCAGGCGTGAGCAACCCTGTTCCAACCCTGTTCCTGTTGCAACCCATATCAAACACACCTGCCTGTAATTATCACGTGCTGTTTAGGTCCTAATTAATTGGTTCAGGTGTGTGTGATCAAGGTTGGAGCTGAACTGTGCAGGAAGGTCGATCTCCAGGAACGGGGTTAAGCACCACTGGTTTAGGGTTAACCCTAATTAAATACACCTGATCAAACTAGTTGAGTCCTTCAGGCTTGCTTGATACCTTACAGGTAGATTTGTTGAAGCAAGGTTGGAACTAAATTGTGCAGAGCTGCGGCCTTCCAGGAACTGGATTTGACACCCCTGCTGAAAAATCCAGCTGAAATCAGCCTAGGCTGGTTGGCTGGTTTTAGCTGGTCGACCAGGCTGGTTTTAGAGGGGTTTTGGCCATTTCCAGGCTGATTTCCAGCCATTTCCAGACTGGTCTTAGCTGGTCAGGCTGGGAGATGACCAGCTAAAACCAGCTTGAACAGCCTAGCCAAGCTGGGAGTCCAGCCAAAACCAGCT
The DNA here is from genome assembly GCF_052040795.2 of Danio rerio. Lineage (NCBI taxonomy): Eukaryota > Metazoa > Chordata > Actinopteri > Cypriniformes > Danionidae > Danio > Danio rerio. The sequence goes on along the minus strand of NC_141033.1, from coordinate 52,674,080 downwards.
ATGTCCAGCTTAAACCAGGCTGGTCAAGCTGGTTTTAGCTGCATTTGGCTGGTCATTTTGACCAGCTAAGACCAGGCTGGAAATGGCTGGAAACCAGCCTGGAAATGGCCAAATCCCCTCTAAAACCAGCCTGGTCAACCAGCTAAAACCAGCCAACCAGCCTAGGCTGGTTTAAGCTGGATTTTTCAGCAGGTACCTGTGCCTTTTAGCAAATGTTTCCAACTTTTGACTTTTAGCATAATCATTCTAACTTAATCATGTTCTAACTTAATTTTATACGCTACGCAAACTGTTTCAAGTCAGTTTAACATAATATAAGTTCAATGGACTCATTTTTTCAGATTAATTTGATTCAGCTTAAATATTTAAGGCAACCAGTTTTTTTTTTACAGTGTAGTATTTTTGTCCTACTATGGATGACAATGGAGCAACACAGTGGCTCAGTGGTTAGCACTGTCGCCTCACAGTAGTAAGGTCACTGTTTCGAGTCCCAGGCTGGGCAAGTTGGCGTTTCTGTGTGGTGCTCAGGTGCTCTCCAGGTGCTCTGGTTTACCCCTCAGTCCAAACACATGCACCATATGGGACTTGAATGAACTAAATTGGACGTGTGTGTGTGTGTGTGTGTGTGTGTGTGTGTGTGTGTGTGTGTGTGTGTGTGTGTGTGTGTGTGTGTGTGTGTGTGTGTGTGTGTGTGTGTGTGTGTGTGTGTGTGTGTGTGTGTGTGTGTGTACATGTTTTTGTGACATATCAGGACACAAATCTGTATAATGACATGGGTATGACACAGGTATTACAAAAAGGAGGTGAAATGTGAGGACATTGGTGACGTCCTCATTTCTCAAAATGTTTATAAATCCCACAGGATGAGTTTAATCAGAGAGTAAAGCTGCACACAGTCTCCTGTGATGGTTGGGTTTAGGGGTGTTGTAGGGCGAGGTCAATACAATATACGGTTTGGACAGTATAAAATGAATGGAAACCTATGTAATGTCCCCACTTTTCACAAAAACAAACGTGTGTGTGTGTGCGTGTGTGTGTGTGTGTGTGTGTGTGTGTGAATGAGTGTGGATGTTTTCTAATAGACCTATAAGGGCTTCCGCTGTATAAAACGTATGCCGGATAAGTTGTCGGTTCATTCCGCTGTGGTGATTCTTGATGAATAAAGGGACTAGGCCAAAGGAAGATGAATTACTGAATGGATGAATAAAACATCATTTTAAAATATATTATTTTGTGTTCAACAAGAAGAAAATAAATTCATCAAGTTTTGGTATCTTAAAAGGATAATGATGCAATTATTATTCAAATTTATTTGGTTATTTTGATATTATTATTAGGGTATTTGATCATGTACTTGATATATTTCAGTCTTTTTTTAATATAGGGGTTTATAATTGAATAACAAATTTGTTTTGCTCGTGTTTCACAGGAAATGTTACTATTATAAGTGGGAATTTGCATGGTCTCCCCAAGTTGGCGTGGGTTTCCTCTGGGTGCTTCGGTTTCCCCACAGTCCAAACACATGCCTATAGGGGAATTGATGAACTAAATTGGCCATAGTGTATGTGTGAATGAGTGTGTATGGGTGTTTCCCAGTATTGGGTTGCAGCTGGAAGAGCACTTGCTGTGTAAAACATGCTGAAATAGTAGGATGTTCATTCCACTGTGGGGACCTCTGAAATAGAGACTAAGCTGAATCAATGACAATGACTCGAACATACTTTAAAATATATTATTTTGTGTTCAACAGGAAGAAAATAAATTCATTAAGTTTTGCCCTAATTGCAAAATGATGCAATTATCTTTTGTTTTTAAATTGTTTTTTTATATCATTATTATTATCATATTTAGGTTTTTTTTTAATATAGGTGTTTGTAATTAAATAACAATTATAATAAATTATAACAAAATGCTTATGTTTCAGGGAAAATATGACAATAAATTAATATCATAAGTTGGGAAAAGTATATATATATGTGTGTGCGTCCTTTTGCCTATTTGAAATATGAAAAGCTTAGATGCAAAAACCTGCATCAAATTAAAAAAATCCTTTAAAATGTTTTTCTTAGCCTACTATGTTTGTGTTCAGTTATTTTACTTTAAATGCAATGACAATAACCGATTCTTTACACAGAGTGAAATGACTGAAAATACACACAACAACCTGAGAAAAATGCTCTTTTTAGATGAAAATCTCTGAGGCATTTAAGCGTTTTTTTTGCATCTAAACTCTTCATATATTGCTATATTTTTTTTTAGATAAATTCGATTAAATGATTAATAACAATAATGACAACAATAACTGTTCATCCTTGACTTCACCTAATCGTCATGGCAACAGCAAGTGAAAGAGTTTTTAAATTTACAAGGAAAATAAAAAAAAATACATTTCCCAGAAATCACCGCGCGACGACGACTGGGTTCCTATTGGTTGTCTGAGCCCGTCGTCATCAGCGTGCTGTTAGACATGACGCCTGCGCTCCCGACGCTCCTCAGAGCTCCGCGATGCGCATCTCCCCGCCGGTTCTCCCTGTGTTTGCAGTCCGTTCAGCGTCGGTTTGCGGATCCGCCGTCCGTCCATGAGAAGTGCAGCGGCGGCGCTGTCGGTGTGTGTGCTCGCGGTGTTGCTCCACTGGATTTGCTGGACGGACAGAAGCGCGGAGCTGCTGGGTTTCAGAGCTGCAGGTACAAACCGCTCAACTTCACACTGGGGTAACGTTATAAAGTTCCTTGTATATTCTCTGGGGTCATTTTAAGGCTTAATTTAGCTACAACTTTCTCCATGTTTCAGCAAATGATATCATTTTTTGTTGAAACTATTATTTTGACACATATTTTGGGAAAACACTTTGAAATTAAAAAAAAAAAACTCAACAATAGAGTTTGCGCAAATTCACTCCCCTTTCGTTATGTTGGGGGCTGTTTTTGCCCCATTGACTATTGAGCTAAAGTAGGTTTTTTACTCGCTCTTTCATTCAGTGACAACTTGTGACATGCTCCCAGTATTGTTTACCATGGTACTTTGCAAAGAATACTTTTCTGAAATTATATTATTAAGGAGAAAGTCCAAATCTGTGAATTAAGCACCAACTTTACTTCAGTCTTTTGACTTCTATTATAATGACAGTTTTGATTACAAAGCAATGACAGCATATTATTTTGTGTTCTTGATTGTTGCTGGTTTTCCCTGTTGGGAAGAGGGACAATTTGTAATTTTTACTGTTGATCATCAGTTGCAGTTGCAAAGTAAGCTTAGTTTCTGTCTTTTATATGGAGTATAGCTAGGGCTTGACAATAATTCCATATCAATATATATCGCAATCGATTTTTTTTCAGTAACGGTGAAATGATTTTTAAACCCATTTCCGGTATTTCGATATAAATTTGCATATATATATATATATATATAAATATATAATCATATATAAGATCTTATACGTTGTTTCTTTTGTCACTGAATGACTTTCAGTGCTCAGCCGTCAGAAAGAGCGTGATGCCACTTGCGTGATGACGTACATCACAGACACGCTGCCAGCGTGTTAGTTAAATTAGAGCTGCATGATTCTGGCTAAAATGAGAATCGCGATTTTTTTTTTTTTTTTTTTTTTTTTTTGTGCCTAAAATAAAGATCACGATTTTCTCATGATTCTGTAGATATAAAATAAAGGTTAATATGAGTGGGCTATAGAGCTGCACAATTAATCGAAAAAAGATCGCGACCTCGATTCGACCCCCTAGACGATCTTAATCCAGCATTTCTGCGATTCTGTCAATCATATTTTCAAGTTCAGGAGAGAAGAAAAGGCGGCTGCACGAGTCTTTTTATTGTTTCACAAACGATGCTCAGTGAAATTGACACCTCCAAATGATGTTGAATGCGTCACATACTGTATTTATAAGGTATAATTCACCTAAAAAAATGTCATTTTTGTCGTCATATAATGATGTTTTAATGGCCGGGAAATCACACGTGACGTGAGCTGCTGACCGTGAGCTGTTATCACAGAGAGGGCGTGCGCGCCCTACTTAATGATAGATGTGCGCTTTTACTTTAGTGAACAGAACCTGCATATGTTGCGAGTAACAGGTAATACAGTTGTAAATAATATTCAGTTTGTGGCACCGAGTGATCGTTTGGGAGCCGCGCGCGAAGTATGAACAAGCACTTAGCAGTCAAAATGAAACCGAAAGTGTGCTGTTCATTTAAATGATCATATCGCATTTTAGAGTTATGATTACCACAAGCATTTGATATGTTTTCTTTCATAGCGAACAGAGTTGGGCATGAAAATAAATGTTTACAGTGTCAGTATAACTACTCTAGCCTATATATTGTTAAATATAATCTGATAATGGCAAATGTCTGATTTCACCAGTGAATAAAATTGTCTAATAATGTTGTCAATGACAGATTGCAATCTCAAACATAAAAATTCAACATCAGAATTATTATAAGTAAAATAGGATTATTTATAGAAACCAGTAGACCTACACATAATATTATTATCGATGTTGTGCTATATGTTTGTTTTTACCATACCTTTATTTTACATCTACAGAATCGTGAGAAAATCGTGATCTTTATTTTAAGCAAAAAAATCGCGATTCTCATTTTAGCCAGAATCGTGCAGCTCTAGTGGGCTACTATTATTGAAGTAATAATACTGAACTGAGCTAAACTGAACTGAACTTAAACACTAAAAACTGAACGACCATGATCCAGTTACTATGACCATTTATGTGAAGCTGCTTTGACACAATCTACATTGTAAAAGCGCTATACAAATAAAGCTGAATTGAATTGAATTGAATTGTTATTCTCAAATGTGGTAAAACAGCAATAGGCTTTGTGTAGCTGTACTGTTGGTTAAAATGCTAAATGTTGTATAGACTTGGAATGGAGGACTTGAACAGACTTTAGATGTGTCCTGGTCATTAATGCTGATAATTCTGATGTTGAAATATTGTGTTTGAGACATTTGCTTACAATCTGTCATTTTCTGCCTAAAATCTTTTACTGACGTGATTTTCGTGAATACAGAAGACTGGGTGGGTATTTTTGCATTTCGGTGGGTTTTGGATACTTTTTGGGCTGGCTTCAGTCAGCTACATTTGGAACACTGTGCACTTTCGGTTTCATTTTCACTGCTAAGCGGTTCACTTCCCGCGCGGCTCCCAAACGATCACTCTGTGCCACAAACTAAATGTTATTTACAACTTTATTACCTGTTCTTCACAGCCTATGATGGTTCTGTTCATTAAAGTAGACTTCATTAGTTCATTCAGAGGCGCGCGGCTCCCGCCCTCTCTGTGGTAACAGCTGACGGTCAGCTCACGTCACGCGTGGTTTTGCGGTCGCAAATACATTACATGAAGACAGAAATGACATTTTTAGGTGAATTGTATCTTATAAATACTGCATGTGACTCTTCCAACACCATTTGGAGGTGTCTACGTTGCTAAACAACGTATGTAAAATAATGTGAAGACTAGTGCGGCCACTTTTGCTTAAAAATATGATTGACAGAATCGTAGAAATGCTGATTAAGATCGTCTAGGGGGTCGAATCGAGATTGCGATCTTTTTACGGTTAATTGTGGAGCTCTAAGTTAAATAAGCTCCGTCACAGAAAGTTTTAGCTACAAAAGGAGTGCGGCAAATTCGTTGATGAGAGAGGAAAGACTAATGCAGTGGTGTGGAAGTGGTTCGGCTTTTTAAGTTCTGATAAACGTATAGTTTCGGTGCTCTGCAAAATGTGCAGGAGAGTGGTGCCGACTAGCAGCGGGAACACATCAAATCTGTTCCATCGCATAAAACCTGTCGCCTCACCAAACCAGCGTTGTCAGAAGAGAAGGCAATGAAGCTACACAGATGGCTATGAGGCGCCGTGTAGGATTTAAATCAAACTTCGCTTATCAACATGTGCATATACACCTATAAATTACTTGCATATAAAACTGTTCAAAACATGTATGAAACTTGTGCATTTATTCATACATGTTCTTTTCAGCTTAGTCCCTTTATTAATCTGAGGTCGCCACAGCGGAATGAACCGCCAACTTATCTAGCATATGTTTTACGCAGCGGATGCCCTTCCAGCTGCAACCCATCACTGGAAAACATCCATTCACACTCATTCACACTCATACACTACGGACAATTTAGCCTACCCAATTTAACTGTATCAAATGTCATTGGACTTGTGGCTAAAACCGGAGCACCTGGAGGAAACTCACGCCAGCATGGGGAGAACATGCAAACTCCACACAGAAATGACATGCAAACTCCACACAGCTGAGGCTCAAACTAGCGACCTTCTTGCTGTGAGTAGTGGTGGGCAAAGCGAGGCTTCATGAAACACTGAAACAGTCGAAGCAAATGTGTCGAAGCTTCGAAACGTTTCGAAACTCCATTCTACAGTGACATCTAGTGGTCATTTTTTATGTATTGCACTGAAACAGCTTCAGCAAAGAACAGTTGAACAAATTGAGGCATTAAACCCCACTTTGTATGCTTGGTCCTTCAAGTAATTTAGTACAGGGGACTAGGTATCAGACTTCCATGTGGGGATAGTAGGTTTGGAGCCAGCCTGATTCAGTTGTTTTGAAATGCTTTAATACCAGGGGTCCGTTCTTCGTACGTGGATTACTCCGTAAGCTGGATTTGGATATTGACGATTTGACAAGATCCAGGATCGTTTCGTTCTTCAAAGCTGATCTGAGAGTTGTTGTCATGGCAACAGTTCTGCTAGGTCAAACCTGATCGGGAGCAGGTTCAATTCATATAAACAGGATTAGATCGGCTCAGTTCAAGCAAAGATAATACAGAAAGTATGTTCTGAATTCTGATTTTTTCTTACAGTAGTGGTTCTATACACTTGGGAAAATTGTACATATTTTTTAACTATATATATAAAGTTATAGTTATTAATAAAATAAATAAAGTTATACATATTAATAAAACGTATGCAATCTGCACCCTCGAAATTAAAGTACAAAGACAAAACTTATTGATATGAACTTTTTAGATCGCTTCAGTACATATTGTGTATAATAGAAATGCACAATATGTGACTTTTTTTAAAGCAATAATACATTTATGCAGTCATAAACATGTTTTGTTAATATGCCAGTGATGCTTCACAAAAGTTGCAGACGCCTTTACCAATATGAAAATGCTTTTGTAAACAACCAGTTATTCTTTACACCGATTAAAAAACGGCTACTATTATAAAGAAAATCTTTTCTAAATGTAGAACTAAATACATTGATTTGCATTGAAATACATGATGAATACTCTTGTCTTGACAAATGAAAGTGTAAAGCCTGCAGCTCACAACAAATGTGGAAAGTTCTTGCGTGTCATATTTAACAAGCCGTTTACTGCTAATTTGATGTAATTTTGCTCACATGGATAATTGAATATTAATCAGATGATGTCATTACGCTGCTGTGCCGTCAGCCAATCGTTGCATTGCTGATCATGATTTCGAGGATCGATAGATCTGTCCTTCACAACACACGCAGCGATCTCAGATCAGTTCATCCAGACATTCTAATCTGATTCACGAACTTGTTTGAAGACCCAAATTAGCGAGAGATCAGTTATCAAGATTAAAAGATCCAGGATCTGCCAAATAATCTCAGATCATTTAAGCGAGGTACGAAGAACGGACCCCAGTTGGTAATGCTTTGCTTTTGTATCGTTTTGTTTCAACATTGGTCTGATATCCGAATAAACAATTTGTGAATAAATATGTCTTGCTTTGGTCTTAAAACAGGGTTGTTGCTAGATCAGAAACGGTGGCCTGAAGTTATCAAGAATTATTTATATTATTCGTTAAATTTCATTAAATTCATTAAATTTCCCATTTATGGTATTTTATTAACCCTAAACCCAACCATACTGTAAAATATTAATTATTGTTTTACAGTGTTACAAAAATGATGCTAAATTGATGGAGTAACTGCAGCTGTATCCTATTTAGGCTACACAAAACAGAAAAATGATTAAAATACATAAAACCATATTTGTACAAGTCGGGATTCGAACCGAAAACGTCATGCAAAGCATAGATACAGCATGTACACGCACAGTCCTCTAGGCCAATTTTTTTTAACCTTGGCAGCCAAATCCAGACCCGCCAGGTCTCGAAACGCTTCTAAGCTGATCGACGCTTTGAATCGCTTTAGTCACGTGACTAGGTGTTTCGAAACACTTTAGTCACGTGACTTGGGTGCTTCGGATCATGTCGAAACGTCAGTTTCACGTCAGCCATCCCTAGCTGTGAGGTGGGTGCTACCCACTGTATTATGTATTATGGTATTATGTATTATTAAGTATTTTGGAGCTGTAATGCACTCAAAACCTACCGGAACTACTTTAGCTGTGTGTCAGCCAATCAGAATGGAATATTCTAAAGTCTCGTATAACATAGTCCCGTATATTGCACAGCCCTAATCTGAACATGAAGTCAGTTTGTGTGTAGAAAGTGTCGGAGTTCATGCCGAGCCTCACCTGGTGACAAAGGCACAGATGCACATTATACACTTGCTCTGATGTTTTCACACATGGTCAAACAGGACACAAGTGACGATCCATTAGGGCTCACAAAGGGCCAGAGACTTTCATCTCGCTGCATCATCTGCTCTGCGTTTCAGTCTGCGTGAGAACAGAGGTCAGAGGGTATCATGAATTAATTTAGGTATTGTATCAAAAGTATAGAGAGAGAAAGCAGGAAACAAGAAGACACCTGTCCGATTGCTTGTTAATGCAAATTTCTAATTAGCCAATCGCATGGCAGCAACTCGATGCATTTAGGCATGTAGACATGGTCAAGACGATCTGCTGCAGTTCAAAGCGAGCATCAGAATGGGAAAGAATTTAAGTGACTTTGAAAATGGCGTGGTTGTTGGTGCCAGACAAGCTGGTCTGAGTATTTCAGAAACTGCTGATCTACTGGGATTTTCACGCACAACCATCTCTAGGGTTTACGGAGAATGCCTTCTTGATGTCAGAGGAGAATGGGCAGACTGGTTCCAGCTGATAGAAAGGCAACAGTAATTCAAATAAGCACTCGTTACAACCGAGCTCTGCAGAACAACACAAGAGTCACGTCCAACATTGAGGCGGATGGGCTACAGCAGCAGAAGACCACACCGGGTGCCACTCCTGTCAGCTAAGAACAGGAAACTGAGGCTACAATTCACACAGACTCACCAAAACTGGACAATAGAAGATTGGAGAAACGTTGCCTGCTCTGATGAGTCTCCATTTGTGCTGACACATTCAGATGCTCGGGTCAGAGTTTGGCCTCAACAACATGAAAGCATGGATCCATCCTGCCTTGTATCAGCTGTTTGCTGGTGGTGGTGGTGTAATGGTGTGGGGGATGTTTTCTTGGTACACTTTGAGCCCATTAGTACCAACTGAGCATCATGTCAACGCCACAGCCTACCTGAGTATTCCTGCTGACCATGTCTATCCCTTTATGACCACAGTGTCTCCATCAAGTGTGCCGCAAGCCTGCGTTTGAGTGAAGGTCTCGGCCGTTAGATCGCCCCCTGGGGGCTGGCTGCAGTACAATTCATAAAGCCAGCCTCCTCCGTGTTAATGAAGGAGACTTGAGCCCAAATAAAAAAAATTATTACACTTGCAATAAAATGTCCCGAAAGGTGGTTCTGGTCGATTAAGGCACTGATTGTTGTGCTGAAATAGGTGCAGATCTTCATTTTTGTAAACAGTTTGTTTTTAGCAGTAATTTAATGCTGGGCGTGTCATCGTGATTGACAGCTGTGATTTACAGTTTCTCAAAGCAGCGCATCTGAGCTTCGGCAAGAAACTGAAGTGTCATTATTCGATTTCTGTGTTATTTTACTGTGATAAAATGAGTTCAGCAGTAAACTATAGTTTCTGACATACATGATCTGGTGGAACACTGTTTATTCGCTAAGGTCAGGGCTTTTTCGGGCTTTATTAGTTTGCTGATACATGCCTAACCACCCAGATAGCAAAACACACTCAGGCCGGTTCCGGCTAGATTCTCGCCTGCCGGAGACTTACCCCTCAGAGCTCAGACTGACTACCTGTGCTGAACCTACTCCGGATGCCTGGACTCACTGCCCGATTCCAGCCCGAGTCAAACGAGCCAGATGGGGTGGCCGAGCGAGCCGCGCTGCCGCATGCGAGCCGGAATCAGCCCGTGACGCCGCGAGTACGTTATACGCTGGCGCTGGCGCTGGAGCTGGCGCGATTGAATATATAAAACCCTCATATTTGTTAACGTTATAACATCCATTTGTGTTAAAATGACAGCAAACGCATGCTGAGAAGTTCGGGGGGCGTGGTTGATTTTACATAAACCGTTTGGTTGGAAGCTCGACTCATTTTCGCGGCTCCTCCTCTGGCTCCATCAGACAGTCCTTCTGCGCATGTCAAGGCTCCAATGGGAAAAGGGGCTGTCGTGTCGTCCATATTTTTTACAGTCATTGGTCTACATCTTCTGATGGCTGCTTCCAGCAGGATAACACACCGTGTCATAAAGCGTGAATCATCTCAGACTGGTTTCTTGAACATGACAATGAGTTCACTGTACTCAAATGGCCTCCACAGTCCCCAGAGCTCAATCCAATAGAGCAGCTTTGGGATGTGGTGGAACGGGAGATTGGCATCATGGATGTGCAGCCGACAAATCTGCAGCAACTGTGTGATGCTATCATGTCACTATGGAGCAAAATCTCTGAGGAATATTTCCAGTAGCTTGTTGAATCTACGCCATGAAGGATTAAGGCAGTTCTGAAGGCAAAAGGGGGATATTTAATGCTTTCTACAGCGACCCATTTAGGAGCAAATAAGGTAAAAATACATACAGGCAAATTATAAGACAAGGAAAGTGGTTTTTGATCTGCAAAACCAAAGTACCAAGTTTTTATAATCCACAATAAGGGAGTGTGAGAAGGTTTGAATGGTGTTTGTGTGGCTGTGATTGAATGGCTTTATTTCTCCTTGACAGACAGACCGAAGGCTGATGTGCGAGAGGTGTTGGTGGGTGTTTTATCAGCTCGTCACAATCATGAGCTCCGGCAGGCCATCAGAGACACGTGGCTGGGGTACCTAAAACAGCACCCGCACTTCCAGAACCGGTCAGCACACATGCATGCTTCACTTCTGCTTCATTAAACACACCTGTTCAGTTATTAAAGAGTTATTGACTGCTTGATCTTTAACAAAATACTTAGTTACTGTCCACCACTGCCCAAAGATGTATCATTCCAGGTGAAACTCTCATTAAAAAGTGTCCAGCATGATTTAATGTGTGGATTGCAGTCGAACACTGCTGCTAGTCGATGTTTTGCAGGGTTTTATTGTGAATAAATGAATGCGTGATTGAATGTATGCTGCGTGTGCTCATAACAAGTTTGAAGGCCACAGCGTATTGAATGAACAGAACATAACTTTTATTTCTAAGGGTCAGAGAGTGGGTGGAAAAATAGTAATGAAAAATCTAAAATGTGAAAGTTTTCTGCACAAAAATCTGACATGTATATAACCATATAAAAGTATTATCTAACATTAATATACACTTTATAGATATAGAAATACTCCAAAGGTACCTTTTACTTATTCATGCTATTTTAAGTATATTTGAGATGCTTTTGTTTTTATTTTTACATTTTTTTATTATTATTTGTTATAATGAGTATTATTATATACAGTTGAAGTCAAAATTATTAGCCGCCTTTTGATTTTTTTTTCTCTCTTTTAAATATTTTCCAAATTATTTTTAACAGAGCAAGGAAATTTTCACTGTATGTCTAATAATATTTTTGTTCTTCTACAGAAAGTCTTATTTCTTTTATTTTTTCTACAATGAAGGCAGTTATTTATTTTTTTAAAAAACATTTTTGGGACAAAATTATTAGCCCCTTTAAGCTAATTTTTTTTTTCGATAGTCTACAGAACAAACCATCATTATAGAATAACTTGCCTAATTACCCTTACCTGCCTAGTTCACCTTATTAACCTAGTTAAGCCTTTAAATGTCACTTTAAGCTGTATAGAAGTGTCTTTAAAAATATCAAGTAAAATATTATTTACTGTCTTCATGGAAAAGATAAAATAAATCAGTTATTAGAAATGAGTTATTAAAACTATTATGTTTAGAAATGTGTTGAAACAATCTTCCCTCCGTTAAACAGAAATTGGGGAAAAAAATAAACAGGGGCGCTAATAATTCAGGGCGGCTAATAATTCTGACTTCAACTGTATATATTTTTTACTAAGTTTTATTGAAAGGTTCAGCATTTCGGGGTTTATTTTATTTTAGCCTTTAATGAAAGTTTTATTAATTTTATTAATATTAAAACAATGAGAAATATTGCATTATTTGCTGTGCAAAATATTAAATTCTTATTTTTATTCTTCTTATATTATTGCTATTATGTTAATATTATTATTAATATAACATTTTTTGTATTTTATTGTACCTGCATTTATTTATTTATATATATATATATATATATATATATATATATATATATATATATATATATATATATATATATATATATATATATATATATATATATATATATATATATATATACACACACACACACACACACACACACACACACACAACAGTTCTGTCTGGTTCTCTTATCTGATTGGCTGATAGCTGTGAGATATTAAAGTAATATCAGAACTCATACAGCCTCATCATCCTTGTGTATTACTCGACCCACGCAAGTAGCAAGCAGAGGACACTTTACAGTTTGACAAATATTGCAGCTGTTGGACAACATAATGTACTTTTGAGGCTTTTTTAGTCGAGAATGTAGTTGTTTAGATTGCAACTATGCAGTTTATTTATAAGGATAGAGCCTATTTTAAATATTTAGAATTTCGGAGATACAGGGCCCTATCATACACCCGGAGCAAAGCCGGTCTATAGTCCAGCGCAGAGCGTGTTAGTTTTGTGCCTCCTTACACACTGCTTAATACAAACAGGATGTAGAGCAATACGCAAATATCTTTACAAATGAAAAATAATTTAAATATTAGGATATATATATATATATATATATATATATATATATATATATATATATATATATATATTGAAGATAATAAGGATATATATAGGATATAAATATAAAGGATTAAAATAATACAAAACATTATTTTCTAGCCTACATAAATATAAAAGCCACCGCCGCCATGGCATGGGGGCTTTTTTAGTTTATTCATAACATTTTGCTTTTGTATTATTGTTCATTTATTTGTTCGCTGGAAATTAGAACTGAATTTAGAAATAGTTATGAAACAAATCTTTTATAGGCTAATGGTTGTCTGTGTTCAAGAAGTTTCCCAATCTATGAAAGTGAAAGCAAATAATGAGGAGGCTTATCTCTCATTCTTGCGCTGTAGATGCTCTGTTTAACCGTTTTCTTGCTAGTGAAACACTCAGTTTTTCCACTTACAAAGTCCACCATGTAAATAGCGAATGCGCTTATGGCGCGACGCATCTGGCTCTTAAAGGGAATGGGAGATGAGACACTGATTGGTTTATTCTGAAAACACACCTGTAACTCATTAAGAAAATAATCTCAAACCTATTAGACCATCCGCCAGGGCGCAAAGCGGATTTTTCCGTCCTTAAAATAGCAAAAGTAGATTACGACATGACCTTATTGCTTTTGCGCCCTGCGCTTTGCACTTTGCGCATGGATAGTCAAAATAGAGCCCACAGAGTGTCGGCAGCGATGAGTCTGTCAATGAGCAGAGCAAAGACGGTTGACGTTCACCCACAAGGTGGCGACAGAGACCACATAATAAGCCCTTAGAGGAGAAAAACTCAGCCTAATATCTAACTACAGCTGATCAAATCATTATTAAACAGGTGACATTCCAAGTCAATCTCTCTTTTTTTGTATGTTGTAGTGCTGTATTTAAACTACAGTAGTCTGCTAGTGTTTGCTTTGGTTTTTGGGCGGTTAATTATTGTTATCTCTCGATTGAAATCTTTAGAGAATTACTGTAATCTTCCGAGAAATAATGGGAAATCTCAGACTAATGACATTTTATGGTGTTCAGCCGTATAATCTTAAAATGTAAGCAAAATCACCTGTTTTGTCATCACTTTAGACATTACGCTAGAGAATCATTCAAACACTAGCTAAATGAATGAGCAGCGGTTTCTGCTGTGCTGACATCTGCTGCAGATGTGAATGAATGGATGAAGAAAGTAGTTCTTCTAAAAAGAGGATTTTTACTCTCCATACTTGATTTTCTTTTTATATATACAATTATGCTGTCAAACTGTTGTATAAACGCAATATTATACTCGTAGCAGTGCTATATGGCTGTATATCGTCACTGCTGGGACACTAAGGCAGCCGGCCTGCAGCCTTGAGTCAACGCACGCCTTCTACCAGTGCCGATATACAGCCATATCGCACTGCTATGAGTGTGATATTGCATTTATACAACAGTTTGATGGCATAATTGTGTATATAAAAACAAAATCAAACATGAAGAGTCTCAAAAACCCTTTTGTTTGAGGAACTGCTTTCTTCCGCCTTGGATTCAAATCATAAGCTGACAGTTAAACAGCTGAGGAAGCATCTTTTAAACTTTAGATCTGTAGTGTCTGCTTTTTGCTGACTGTATGTGGGTGGAGTAATACACAAAGGGTAAAGAGGCTTTACGGTTGCTTATATTACTTAAATATATCACGGCTATCAGCCAATCAGATTCGAGAACCAGACAGAACTGTTGTATAAATAAATATATATATATATAATATTTTGTATATTTAATAACCATACCCACATGCTTATGAAATACTTTCAGTCTTATGAGAAGATCTGATTTATGTTTTTCCTTTATTTAAAAATGACTGGACACAAAGTATAATATGTGTATAATTGTGTTGTTGAGGGTCCTGGTGAAGTTCATCATCGGGGCTCAGGGCTGCTCGGTGCCGCTGGAGGATCTGGAGGATCAGTATTCCTGCTCTCAGCTGGAGCTCAGTGAAGCCGCAGGTCAGTCAGGATCCTCCGCATCTCTTTCTCTGATCGCAGACGGTTCGCTTTGATAGATCTGCTGCTCTGCGGGACTCTGAACACTGCGCAGTGTGTGTCCTCGCATCATAGTGTGCACTTGGATTCTCTCCTAAATAGTCAGCATGTTTTGCCGTCTCTCAGATTTCAGCAGAACGTCCTGTGAGAACGGTTTGTCTCCATCTTTCATTTTGACAGTTGGAGTTTAAATGTGTTCCTTTTTCTGTGGAGATCAAAGGAGATTCCAATTTGAATTTAAAATGTGAAGTAAGAACAGAAGAATTTAAATTTAGAGTACCAACATTTGGATCAACAGTCCATTATCACAAGACTGTCAAAAGGGGCCAAAAAGATCATGTGCAGCATTTCATGCACAGTTGCGTGCTGCACATGCGCAGAGGGGTTGGCCAGCGGGGAAAAACTTTGTGTTTTATGTGAGGAGGTGAGGTGAAGAGACAAAAAAAGGGGGATTTAAAGACTTGTGAAAATGCAAATGAATTATTTGTGTATTTGTAATTTCTAATACAATAAAATAAATTGGTTATTAAAACTATTATGTTTAGAAATGTGTTGAAAAAAAACATCTTCTCTCTGTTAAACAGAAATTGGGGAAAAAAATAAACAGGGGGGTAATAACTCTGACTTCAACTGTGTGTGTGTGTGCGCGCATTTGTGTGCGAGCGTGTGTGTGTGTGCGTGTGTGTGTGTGTGTATATTTTATATATATATATATATATATATATATATATATATATATATATATATATATATATATATATATATATATATATATATATATATTAGTGCTGTCAATCGATTAAAAAATGTAACTAATTAATCGCACCTTTTTTTAAAAAATAATCACGATTAATCGCATTTAAAATACTGAAACTTAAAATTTTGGCTATTTAAATGTAAAATAAATGTAAACGCAAGACAAAAACTATTTAAATTCAAAATATAATTGTTTAATAGAATTTTTGTTTAACTTGTAACACAGATTTCTTCATGTAAACAACATACCCACAATAAACCATCAAGATCCTGGCTTGACAGCCATATTTATTACAGAAATAAAACACAGGCATGTTAATGACATTTAAATTTCAAAACAATCAATGCCAATAAAGAAAACATTGATTTCCATGTTGGATTCTAAGTGGACTGCAAAAAAATGCCAAAATACAGGAATTGCAGATCTGGAAAATGAAAAATTATAATAATAATCTATAGAATACAAACTGTTGCACTCATTGTAAAGTTTTATTGCTGTGAGTTGAGAACATTAATTATAGAGTAGAAACAACTTTGCTTAATCCTCCTTTACATTCATCCAGTTGCTAAGACTAGGAGTATCCCGCAAGTGCACAGAGACTCCCAAATGCCCGCAAATGAATGATAATTTCTTGCAAACCGGTCGTTAAATACATTGCACACCCCTCTCGCCCCTACTCAGATACGTCGCTCACTCCACCCCTGACACCCCTCAACGGGCCTGACACAGACACACACACAGACAGACACACACAACGCGCTGCAGATGTTTTGGCCCCAACGGCCTTCCATACTGGAGCGACTCCCCTCAGATTCAACACGCATGATCACGTTCATCAAATTTGCTAAGCGTCCTAAACTAAGCGTCCTAAAGTATTACTGTATTTCACAAGGATTCTGACACAACAACGCGAAGCATACGCTTTCGTTGCGTTTAATGAGGAAACACGCTAAACTTGGAGGGCTCATGCTGAAAGGCAGAGTAATGCCCTGTCCGAAATTGCATGAAACTTTGGAGAGCCTGGTGATGCGACTAATTGTTTTATACTGAAACTTGCCTTCAAAAAGTGCTTCCTTGGTCTTATCCTCATGTCTTGCGTGTTGAACACACGTCCACCACAACAAGAAGTGAAAAAAAAACCTGCAACTGCGTTAATTGAGTTATATATATATATATATATATATATATATATATATATATATATATATATATATATATATATATATATTAGGATGCAACAATAAAGTTAGCCCACGGTTCAATACATACCTCGGTTTTTTAAGGCAATAGGAACAGTAAGAGGTTAAGGAGAAAAACATAAAAATGATTTTTTGCAATACTCATTTTGTTTTACTTAAAATCCAAGAAAAGTACAGTAGTTCCTAGTGTACTGTATAATAATGAACACTGAAATCTCTCAGCTGCTGGTAGCCCATGTACAAACTGGGGAACACATAAAATTCTGCACTTTGAAAATAAACACACATGTAGAGTTAATAAAGATAAATTGGGCATTTCAAATAAACATATTTGTACTTCAGTAAACATAAATAAACTATCTTTATTATCTCGGTGCTGGACAAATGCGAGACTGTAGTCTGTAAGGTGGATCGAGTGCTTTTATAAGATGACAAAAGCCCACATCTCCCATCACCGAAAACGGCTGCTAATCTTCAGCAGTAAACACCCGCACTGCA
This sequence comes from Danio rerio, assembly GCF_052040795.2. Taxonomy (NCBI): domain Eukaryota; kingdom Metazoa; phylum Chordata; class Actinopteri; order Cypriniformes; family Danionidae; genus Danio; species Danio rerio. The sequence goes on along the minus strand of NC_141033.1, from coordinate 52,656,546 downwards.
TTTGTTATTTTATGTGTCTCTCGGAATCAGTTGGGTTTGTTTGCTTGACAGATTTAACGAGGGATTGTTGCTATTTGGAGGACTTTATTACCTTCTCTGCTGTCCTGCTTCAGACAGTGATATTGCTGGGTGATGCGCTGCAGATGTGCAGTCATGGTTATACGTGTAAATCAATGCTTGCGCACAGTTATTTTTTGTTCACCGTTTTTTCTTTTATTAGCATTATACTTACTGGCAAAACCGAAATGTACACATACCGCAGATTTGACACCGGCCCTTTTTTTTGTACTGTTGCCTCACTTCGACGGCGCTTCCTTGTACTGTTGCCTCAGCCTCACTTCACCGCCGTTCGCCATGTTAAAGTGTGGAATGATGGTCAAGCGCCCCCTAACTTTAGAGCATAGTGATTGGATATTTACTCGCGGGGAGGAAAACACAAAACCGAGAAAACCGCAATTCACAAGCGCGGATTGAACCGTGGAGGTCGTACCGAACGGTTCAATATTATATTAAGAACCGTTGCATCACATATATATAAATATTATTTGAAATAAACAATAATTTGCCATCGCACACAATCTTGTACTGTACTACTGTTGGATGTTTTATTTAAATTAGTTAATTTATTTAATCTGTATTTTAAAGTGAAATTTTGTATAATAAATTTTAATGAAAAATTTTATATAATTTACGTCTAGTCAATTTGACTTTTTTTCCAAAATAATTTCTTATCCAAACATTATTTTTATAGTATTTCCTATAATATGTTTTCTTCTTTTTTTCCCAGCTAGAATAAAAGTTTTAAATTTTTTATAAACCATTTTAAGGTCAATATTATTAGCCCTCATAAGCAATATTAGTTGTGGATTGTTTCCAGAACAAACCACTGTTATACAATGACTTCCCTAATTACCCTAACTTTACCCTAATTAACCCAGTTAAATGTCACTTTAAGCTGTAAATAAGTGTCTTGAAGAATATCTAGTCAAATATTATTTACTGTCATGGCAAAGATAAAATAAATCAGTTATTAAAATGAGTTATTAAAACTATTATGTTCAGAAATGTGTTGATAAAATCTTCTCTCTGTTAAACAGAAATTGAAGACAAAAATATACAAAATTCTGACTTCAACTGTATGTTAAATTAGCTTAACATAATTAAATTTTTTTATATACAATGTTTTCAACAGAATAAAAGCTATAATGATGCATATACAAAACACACACACACACACACATATACATCTGCTCTGTCTGCTCTCAGTCTGCTGCTGTTTCTCCATTAACTGCTGTGTTCCTTCAATTGATCTCCTGGGTAATGAATGGCCTCTTTCTAATTAAGAGCGCCGGAGTTTGGGAGCAGACGAGTCTCTAAAGTGCTGATGTTTGGTTTCTTGTGAAAACCGCTCCGTCTTTCTGCATCTCCAGGACACATTCTGCTTTAGTTAAACATCGGGTGGTCACATGATTAAATTGAATGCGTTTGTGCGTTTAATCGACACTTTTAAATGACTAATGCAGGATTTATGTTGGGATCTATTAATGAGGATAATATTAATGATTGATAATTGCATTCATTCATTTTCTTTCTGGTTTAGTCCCTTTATTCATCAGGGGTCGCCACAGCGGAATGAACCACCAACTTATCCAGCATATGTTCTACACAGCGGATGCCCTTCCAGCTGCAACCCATCACTGGCAAACACCTATACACACTTATTTTAAGACAAAGCGGACACTTTAGCTTATCAATTCCCCTATAGCGCGTGTGTTTGGACTGTAGGGGAAACCGGAGCATCCTGAGGAAACCCACGCCAACACAGGGAGAACATGCAAACTCCACACAGAAAAAATGCCAACTGGCCCAGCCGGGACTCAAACTTGCGACCTTCTTGCTGTGAGGCTACAGTGCTAAGCATCAGTTTAGTTCAGTTCAGAATATTAATAAAAACAAAGAGCAAATCCACTGATGCACAAATAAAACCGTAATACTGACTGAAACAGAGCCACTGCTATAATTATTGTTAATGTATTTGTTAGGATTGTTGAATGGTTGATCTTCTGAATTGTGTTTTCAGTGTCTGGACAGGAGATGGCGATACTGAGCGTCCCAGACTCGTCTGCGCTGCTGCAGTCTGACGTCCCGGTGCTCAGTCTGGACTTTAAGGTCCTTCACTCAGTGGTCATCACTCAGCTGGGGGTCTTTCCTAATAAACCACCACATTACTTAAAGGGGAACATCACTGTACGGCTCCTCCAGGTGGACCAGGAGGTAGGGCTCCTGAAATTGTAGAAATCTGAAATTGTGAATTTTTATTATTTTTTTTGCGATTTACTGCGATATTGGTGTAATTTTACCAAATGGAATGGAGTAGTTCTATTTTTATTCATTTAGATTGATTGGGATGATCAAGACTTTTTCTGTGCAGTGCATTTGCATAAACTACAAGCATATATAAATACAACAGAGCAGAGAAGCAATGAAACATTGCTTTAAGGTTGTCTGGAGAGTTTAACCATATTCAAATATATAAAATAAACAATCAAACGCAAAATTTCACAACATTAAAATCTATATTCATTAGTAAATTATTATATTTTGACATTTAAATTAAAATGATGTATTTAATGATATATGTATATTTAAAATAGTTATATTAAATTCTATATTTATAAGTAAATTATTATATTTTGACATTTAAATTAAAATGATGTAAAATTTGTATTTAATGACATTTTAAATTATATATTTATATGTATATTTAGTTAATATTGTTATAATTATTTCAGCGGTAACAATATAATTATGTCTACTACAAATAATAATATGCTAATGGTAAAAAGTTTCATGTTAATATAAATATTTAAAAATAATAATAATAATAATAATAATAATGTATATTGAGTTTTATAAAAAACTGATCATTTATTTTAAATGTTTTAAATATAAATAATGTATTGATATTTTTAGTTAATATATATATATTAATTAATGACATTTAAAATTAAATATTTAATTAAATATTTAGTTAATATTGGTAATTATTTCAGCAGTAATTAAATTTATATTTAATACAAATAATAATATGCTGATGTTAAACAGTCTTTCAAATAAATATTTTAAAAAAGCTATAAAAATACACTGATAATTTCATTCAGTCTTTTGGATGAGATGTTAAACCGAGGTCCCGACTCGCTGTGGTCATTAAAAATCCCAGGATGTCCTTCGAAAACGAGTAGGGGTTTAACCCCGGTATCCTGACCAAAGCTGCCCACTGGCCTCTGTCCATCATGGCCTCCTAACCATCCCCATATCATAATTGGCTTCATCACTCTGTCTCCTCTCCACCAATCAGCTGGTGTGTGGTGTGCGGTCTGGCTCAAAATGGCTGCGTTGTGACATCCAGGTGGATACTGCACAATGGTGGTGGATGAAGCGATTCCCCCCCATTCCAAAGTGCAGAGAAAAGCGCTATATAAATGTAAAGAATTATTATTATTATTATTATTACACATTACATTACATTATTAAATATTTTAAATTGAAATAATGTATTGATGTTTTTAATAATATATTATTTAATGAAATTTAAATATTTAAATGTATATTTGGTTAATATTGTTATAATTATTTCAGCACTACCGACGTTTTATAATTGTGTACTTCTACAAAAAATAATATGCGATTGTTAAATAGATTCATATTATATTCATCTTATATCATTAAATTATATTAATATAAATATTTGAAATAAATAACAATAATTATAATGTAAATGAAGCTATATAAAATAAGCTGTTTATTTAATTTAAAGTGAAATAATGTGTTGATTTCTTTAATAATGCATTATTTATAAAAACTTAAATGATAGCTTTAGAAACAGCTTTTGGTTAAAAGTGTCTGCTAAATAAGTAAATGGAAATGTGTTGTTATTTTATTGTTGTATTGTACATTTAAAATGATTTAATAATGGTAATGATGATGATGAGTTATTATTTATTCATTCATTCATTCCTTCATTTTCTTTTTGGCTCAGTCCCTTTATTAATCTGGAGTCGCCACAGCGGAATGAACCGCCAACTACTCCATCATATGTTTTACGCAGTGGATGCCCTTCCAGCTGCAACCCATCACTGGCAAACACCCACACACATTCATACACTACGGTCACCAGTACCACATGTCTTTGGACTTGTGGGGCTATCCGGAGCACCCGAAGGAAACGCCAACACGGGCAGAACATGCAAACTCCACTCAGAAATGCCAGCTGACCCAGTCGAGGCTCGAACCAGCGACCTTCTTGCTGTGAAGTGAACGTGCTACCCACTGTGCCACCGCATCACCTTTTATGTTATTATTATTATAACGCAAGTCTTTCTAGTTCATTTATTTATTCATTTTCCTTCAGCTTAATCCCTTATTTATCAGGGGTCGCCACAGCAGAATAGACTGCAAACTTATCCAGCATATGTTTTGCGCAGCGGATGCCCTTCCAGCTGCAATTCAGTATTGGGAAACACCCATACACACTTGTTCACACACACACACACACACACACACTCATAGAATAGTTTATATCCGGGTTTTTCAAAGTCTAAGACTTTGACACAACTTATCCCTTGGCGCCCCCCTCCTCCCAAACACGCACGCACACACGCACACACACAGACACAGACAGATGTCAGACTGTTAACTCCCTTTTATCATCATTTGCATGAAAGTGCAATTATTTACAGAGTAATAACAAGTATTTTAAATTAATGTTTTTAAAACTAGGATGATGGTTCAATATGAATAGAACAGATCCAAGCACTGTCCATCTCAGTCAAAACAGTGGAAGTTTAGCGAGTCTCATGCTGTCATTAGCCAAAAGATCTTGACAAACCACACATAAAGGTCGTGGTTCATCAGCTGGTCCTGTCCACGTAAATCCTAAACTCAAATACTGATCATCATATCGTCGTCTTTTGGGTTTAAGCCCTGAACTTGAAGCCTTTGAATCGGGGGTTTCTCAGAAACTGACCCATTGTATTAGCAGGCATATACCTGTATTGGCGGGCTTGCCAAACAGAAGCGAATTCACAGCTATGGCCTTCTGGGTAAAAAAGGTTTTCTTATTTTTGACGTTTTTTTTTTTTTAGCTTTTTTTTAATTAAAACGTTTAAATATAATAAAAAGTACATATAATAATTAAACTTAATAATTATATTTTTATTATATAATATTTTTCCCGCGCCTCCCCTGACATGCTCTGTCGCGCCTCCCCCTCACATTTTGAAAAATCTTGGTTTATATCATCATTTCCCCTAGAGTACATGTGTTTGACTGTGAGGGAAACTGGAGGAAACCCACACCAACCCAGGGGAGAACATGCAAACTCCACACAGAAATGACAACTGGCCCAGTTGGGACTCGAACCAGCGACCTTCTTGCTGTGTGGTCACAGTGCTAACCACTAAGCCACTGTGTCGCCTGATTTATATTATGTTATAATAATCTAAAATTATTATATAATATTAATATAGTTTTTTAATAGAAATGATAATAATGTGTATGAATCTATGTAAAATAAACAATTTAATTTAAATTGAAATAATCTATTGATATTTTTAATAATATATTATTTATAAAACTTACGTTTTAGCTAAAAGAAGTGTCTGGTAAATAAGTATATGGAAGTGTATTATAATTTTATTGTTATATTGTAAATTTAAAAGTGATGATGATTCATATTATCATTGTTATTATTAATATTATGCAAGTCAATTAATATGCTTAGTCTTTTTTTAGTTTAGTTGTTAAAACTAAAAATGAAATGAATGCATCACACAGGCCATATTTTATCCTCTTGACAAAATCATCTTCTCTGACCTGATCTGAACAACCCTGTGACCCTGTGTTCTGAGTCTCGACCCTCCTATTGCTGTAAAATTTGCATTAAACCACGTCAGTCTTGCATTGCTCTTTTAGCACCTCGGATTGCACTTTGTAAAGTCATTCAATTTGTTCCTGCCACAAGAGTAACTTAAAATATCCTGTTGGCTTTTTAAGGTGAGGTTTCATCATCCCGCTCGACAATCCTCATTTATTTGATAAATGTTCTGGAGACGAGCAGGAGCAGACACGAGTCTGGCGGCAGATCCTTCATATTCTCCACTGTAGCGAATCGCGTGCGGAGAGAAATTTCAGTCATGATTTCAGGAGTGGATGCTGGAATTGTGGAGTGATCAGATCTCGTATCCGCTAATGCTACACTTTAATACATTAGCTCGCTTTGTCCATTCAGTGATTAAATGAAACTGATCAGGAGAAAATGTTTTGTGAAGTGTGTTTGAATCTTCTGTTTCTGTCCTTAGTTTAAAAAAAGCATATTTTAGTGAATTAAAAGTAAACTCGTGGTCAAAAACACTTTCATTTACTGCTACTATATATATATATATATATATATATATATATATATATATATATATATATATATATATATACATATATATATATATATATATATACACATATATATATATATACATATATATATATATATATATATATATACACATACATATATATATATATATACATATATATATATATATATATATAGAGAGAGAGAGAGAGAGAGAGAGAGAGTATATATATATATATATGTATGTATGTATGTATGTGTGTGTGTGTATATGTATATGTATGTGTCATGGAATAAAGTGAAGAGCGAGCAGGGTGTGATGCATGTGAAGAGGGGATCGGTAAAATGAGGTGCCGGATCAGATTTTAGAGGTTCCGGGTCTGGCTTCTTCCGGCTTCTTTTCTAAACATAATAGTTTTAATAACTCATTTCTAATAACTAATTTATTTTATCTTTGCCATTATGACAGTAAAAAATATTAGACTAGATATTCTTCAAGACACTTCTATACAGCTTAAAGTGACATTTAAAGGCTTAACTAGGTTAATTAGGGTAACTAGGCAGATTAGGGTAATTAGGCAAGTTATTCTATAACTATGGTTTGTTCTGTAGACTATCGAAAAATATATAGTATAAAGGGACTAATAATATTGACCTTAAAATGGTGTTAAAAATTAAAAACTGCTTTTTTTCTAGTCGAAATAAAACAAATAAGACTTTCTCCAGAAGAAAAAATATTATCAGACATACTGTGAAAATTTCCTGAATCTGTTTAACATTGTTTGGGAAATATCAGGGGGAAAAAAAATTAAAGGGGGGCTAATAATTTTGACATTGTGTGTGTGTTTATATGAATACATGCTAAAACTAAATTAAATTGACAACAGTTAATAAAAAAGTAACTGAAATAAAATGATTAATAAAAACTTTTTTTTTTCTGAATTAATTTGTGTATTTGTGTGCATTCGTGTATCTACACTACCTGACAAAAGTCTTGTGGCCTATTCAAGGTTTAGGAAGAGCAAATAATAAGTTAACTTCTAGTTGATCATTTGGTATCAGAAGTGGCTCTTGAAGGCCTCTGGATTTTGCTTATTTGAGCACAATAAAATATGATCATGTCTTGATTTTGACTGATTTGATTAGGACAGTAAGGTCTGACTCTGCTTAGACTAAAGTGTCATTACTGAACAGAAATAATGTCCAGTATAGAATATAAAGTTCTGCTGCAGTGGAGACAGAATGAATATTGTGTCTGACTCCATCATGAGCTTGGAGGACTGCATCCATACATCTCTGACATGACTCAAATCACTGATTAATAAAGTCATCTGGAATGAAGAAGAAAGCGTTCCTGCAGGACTCCCAGAGTTCATCAAGACTCTTTGTGTTCATCTTCAACGCCTCCTCCTTCATCTTACCCCAGACATGCTCAATAATGTTCATGTCTGATGACTGGGCTGGCCAATCCTGGAGCAGCTTGACCATCTTTGCTTTCAGGAGCTTTGATGTGGAGGCTGAAGTATGAGCAGGAGCGCTATCCTGCTGGAGAATTGTCCCTCTCCTGTGGTTTGTAATGTAATGAGCAGCACAGATGTCTTGATACCTCAGGCTGTTGATGTTGATCATCCACTCTGCAGATCTCTCACACGCCCCCATACTGAATGTAACCCCAAACCATGATTATTCCTTCACCAAACGTGACTGATTTCTGTGAGAATCTTGGCTCCATGTGGGTTCCAGTAGGTCTTCTGCAGTATTTGTGATGATTGGGATGCAGATCAACAGATGATTCAAGGGAACAATCTACTTTCTGACACTTTCCTAAATGATCAACTAGAAGTCAAGTTATTATTTGTGCCTGTTCCAACTGAGATAGATGACCAGACTTTAGTCAGGTAAAGTATGTGCATGTTTGTGTATTTGTGAGTATGCATGTGTGTTGCAAGTCTGCCTCTGTATGGATTTTGTGTGTGCACACCTGAGTGTGTGCATTGTGAGTTTGTGTGCATAAATCTTTGTGTACCTGAATGGGTGAGTGTTGTGTATGTGTGTACCTGTGTTTGTGTATCTGTGAGCATGTGTGTGTGTGTTGTCTGTGTCTGCATCTGTGTGCACACTTATATCTGTTTGTGTCCATACGTGTAAGTTTGTTTGTAAGTGAGTAGCATTTATTAATAATACACCTTTCACAGACAAAGTAAAGCGCTTTACAGTAAAAGAAAACATGCATCAGTATCCAAGTACAACATTGTATCTCTGTGTGTGTATGTTGTGTATTTATGTGTTTGTTTGTTTGTGTGTGTGTGCAGGAGGCAGTGATAAGCGCTCGCTTCAGCTCAGTGAGTCCAGGAACTGCTGCTGATGGGATGTTTTACAAACCCGTGGAGCAGTTCATCCTTCCAAAGGTATTTCTTCCTACATTAATAAGAGTTGATCATTCACATCCAGTCAAACTCAAGGAGTTTATCGAGAGCTAACAGTCCGCTGGATGTTCAGTATCCCAAATGTCAGACATCTTCTTGCTACATGAGAACAGGGCTTTACATTCACTTTCTTGATCATCAGTGGCTAGAAGATTTCCAACATTACTAGCCACCAGGGGCGCAACTACACATATACTGAGAGGTATGCGGGTTCAGGTTTTGTAACTTAAATAAAATAGTTTTAAACAAAAAAAAGTTACCAAAAGGCCTGATGTATCAATATGACACATAATAAATTTATAAAAACATGTATATTGTATAAAATGGATTTTGATAGAAGGATTAAAAACATTTCAGTTCCAAAAAATGTGAATATTCAGACAATTTGTTCATGTGTCAACTTTAACAGGGTTAAGAATCATTATAATCAAGTATATAGGCTAATTTATATAGGTGAATTTTTAATCCAAATATTTTATCTGAAATATCGGTTTGTGAAATAGGTCTGTACTTACATAAACATACATGTTGTGTGATCCCTCTTATTTAGGCAAAATAATTAAATTAATAATAAATAAAGAAAAAATTCAGATTAATCTTATAACTTTTGACCTCAACTGTACTGTATGTATGATTTGACAGTTTTATTTTGATAAAAATTGTAAAAAAAAATATCTAAATTTACATGAACACTTTACACTTGGCTCTGCGGCTGCATGTTATTGTGTTGATTTTGATTTTTCTCATGGTATAATTTTTTTATTTATTTAAATACAATATTATACTCATACAAAATGCAAAAAAACATTTTTAACAAAACATTTTTTTTTATTTGAAACTTTTAGTAAGGATAATTTCAAAAATAGTTTTGGCACAATGGCGCCCCCCATGTGTGGCGCCCCTATGCGCCTCATATACTGCATACCCCCTTTTTGCGCCACTGCTAGCCACTTGCCATTTTCACTAGCCACACTTTTGTTGCTTTTGTATTAATAAATGTGACTTTGACATGCTAAAATGACTTGATTTAGATGTTGTGTTGTCCACATGCCTCCTCATTCATTTCACTGTTTGTGTGTGTTGTGTGTGAGCTTGCTCACTGCGCATGAGCAAATGGGTTGTGTCGCATTGCAATTGGTTTTTATTTCACATGACTTTTTTAGGGCTCAAAATTAGGGATTTGCCAAATTTATCTCTGACTGCACCAAAAAAAAAAGATTGTTTCTTAGCCACACCTTTTAAAAGCGTCAAAACATGCAACTATATAGCTGCATACATGCGCTTTTATTTGACAAAACTTTTCTTATTTTTAAAAATTAACATTTAAAAAGATCTATTGTCGTGTATCCAAAATATGCACAGTAATCTGTCCTGGCTAAAGCCTGGTTTATACTTCTGCGTCAAGTGACCGGCGTGACCCACGGCGCATGCAACGCGCGTAGCTGTGCATTTATACTTCTGTGCGCGGTCTCTGTTGGTCTGCATTAACACTTGCGAAACGCTAGTTGGCAGTGAGGTGTAAATGTTCCTCTGTGTCGAGTTTCTTCGCTGCTTTTTTCCTGAACACTTCCGGGATGTACAAGTGGCTCAAACTCGCTCATTTTGAGGCAGGAACCGGCGGACGTGCAACAACTTTAACTATGAGGTAAACACAAAACAAAACTTTCCTTCCGGAGCTCCTTCACGGGACTCCACACTTGTAAACAATCACTCCATCAGACTCGCACCATTCACGCGGCTCTCGGTCCCGCCCAGACTCGTCAGCGCTACCAAGCCGAGCAATCACAGAGCTTGCGCTACGCGTCGTTGCGACGTGTAGTTACAATTTTTGAAAGGTGCACGTCAGCGACGCCAATGGCCACGGCGAAGGGCTATGCGTCAGCGCCGTAGCATACGCCGGTGTTTGACGCAGAAGTATAAATCAGCCTTAAAGTTCCCAGATCAGCGGTTACTACACATAAATGGAGAGTTAATCTCATATTAAAGGTTCAGGACACCCCAGAGAACTTTTTTTTTTATATTAACAGATGTGTGTGTGTTGAGCATCAGTTAAGACAATGTTAGCACCTGTCAGCTTTAATTGTGGGGAAAACTGGATAATTTTGAGCTTTTGTCAGCTAATTTCAGCTTCCGGGTTTAAAATGATTTTTGGGGCGGGATGAAAATCGACGTAGCGCAGTACTGCAAGTGCAATGATGACGCGTCAGTTTCTCATTATTATTCATAGCGGAGTTTTCTTATCCTATGAGAAGAGCCGGCTGCTTAATTATTCATGAGACCTGCCAGACCTGCCAGAGTCAAGCCCGAGCTGAGAGACACGGAAACCACGGCACAGTATTTAGCCGTTCATGAAGGCTCATATGCGTTTGTTTCCATCATCCACGGGGTTTGTTGCATGTTTTCCCCCGCGATCTTGTCAGGGCCGATCATACAGCAAAGCTGTGTGTGTGTTGCTAGCATTTTTGTCGGGAGAGCAGCTTGAGAATTAGAGAATGGCGGAAGCTATCAGGAGTTCGTTCACATTCAGACACATCGCCGTGCTGCTGTGTTTGCCTAAATCCTCCAGATTACCAGCAGGGCTAATGGGTAAAATAGACAGGTCAGGAGACCTGCTGCACTGAGTCTGCTGGATACGGGGATTGAGGGAGAAGTCCTCATTTATAGTGTTTACATGAACACACATCTTTATAATGATATAAATTGTGGTTGTCTGTATATGAAATTACGAATAACAAATGAAGCAGGGCATTAAATCACTGTTCATTTCTTTGCATTTTAACTTTGTAAACTATAAACTCATGCGTCTCCTCTTTGTGTCTCATTTTGTGAGCTAACTGACAACAGCAGTTATTTGCTCCCCTCCTCCCCTGCTGGCCACGCCCACTCCTGCCCGATGCTCGCGGAGCTCCGCCCATTAATCATGCATCTTTTGAAAAAATTCTGAAGTAGACTAACCGAAAGAGGGGGGTGTCATGGCCCTTTAAAGCAACATTATTGCAAAGGATGTTGCTTAAACTATATTACCAAAATAACTGTAAGCAAAAGAAAGCAGGTGAAACATACCACAAGTGATAATGAAAGGATGATCATGTGCCTGAGCATAATTAAAATGAAAGCAGTGACTGCTGCTGCTGCTTACAAAAGGTTTGCTGCTTACACGAGCATCGCTTTTTGTCTAGTCTATTTCAAAGGAACCGATCGCACCAGTTGCGCTTCCTCTACACACAGTTGTTTCGAGCAAGTAAACGGGAGCACGCAAACTTTTTAACAGTCGCGCGCATCACATCACCTGTGCGCACGAGTAATCATCCTCTCATAAGGTATTCCCCTGCTTTTGCTTGCGTGAACAGTTATTTTTGTAAGTTGTGCTGCTCCTCGATTCTAAGATACCATTTGCACGCATATTGGGCCATCCTCATTGTCGAACCCTGCTTTCAAACTAAAACGCATTAGTGTAAACGGGGCCTATGAAAACTACAATGTAAACACTATTTACAACCTGCCAAAGTGGCTAGTTGGAGCGGCTGCCTAACCCGCCAAAGCTACAATCTTCCATCATTTGGCGGGTGTTAATGTAAAGCCCTGCATGAGAATATCATTAGACACAGAATATTGAGTTGAGGAAAATGGTATTCGCTTGTGAAATGAAAGAAGAAACATTTCTAGCCGAGATGAACGAACATGATCAAATCAGATGAATATTTAAGGCAGAATATGACGCTCTGTCAGTTATTACACCGCTTTGCATCAGATACAAAATGATGGGAGATGAAATATGACTTTTAGAAGAGAAAGCTTCTTGTAATCTGTTTCAGGGTACAAAGCAATCATTTTAGCAGTCAAAGATGGACCATCTGCCCGTTTGACTGCTATTAATAACAAGTCAAAATTGTGATGTTGGAGGATGAAAAGCGAGATGTGAACTTATAGTCAGTATTGGCAATATGTTGTAAAAGGTAAACAGAACTGCAAGAGGTAAACTTATAATTCTGAGTGTCATAATTGTAACGTAAAATAGATGAACATAAAGCTCGACCTGTGAGATGTTGTAGGGATGGTTTACAGTTTGACTCAAAGAATGCAGCCCAAGCTCATTCTGGAAACGTAGCCCCGCGGACGTTTCTGGAGACCGCGATTTACGTGGCCGGAGGTACGTACGGACGCGTTTAGTTTTTTTGAGCGAACGCTGCGTGGCGGTTTGGCGCCGCTCCGCTCCTCTTCTTCGCGCTCGCCGGCTGACGGCTCGCCTCCGAGTGGAGGGCTTTCCCGATGCAACCAGTTTGTCCGCTTAGCTCACAGCGTTGCGCCGGTGTAGCGGAGGCCCCGGAGGAGGAGCCGGCGGCGGGGACGATGACCGGGATCGAGTCCGGGGAACAGCGGTTTTAGAAATCAGGTAAGATGAAAAACGTAATCCGAAAAATAAGGGCGAGAACGCAGCGGGATCTGAAAACGGGGTCGAAATCGAAGACGAGGGCTTTTGCTTTTTTTTTTTTTTTATTCTGGACGGCTTTTGCAAACCGTCACACGGGTTTAGGGAAGGAGGAGGAAGAGCCGCTCGCGGATCCGCGAAAACAAAAAACGCTTGAATACGTACCTCCCCGGGACATATGTCGCGGTCCGCAGAAACGTCCGCGGGGCTACATGTCCACAATGAGCCCGGGTTGACAGAATGACCAGTCTGGTAGATGAAGAAGAGCCGGAGTCAGAGATTTAAATAAATAAATCAAGTTTACTGAAGATATTTTGCAGTTACATCAGCAGAAGCCAGCTTCAACACTCGCAATGAGTTCCTAGGCCGCTCTGCTTACAATCACCAATCAATAACAATTATACTCTCACATAACGTCATTAACTGCGTCACACATACAGTTCTTCTAACCTGATTGGTTAAAACACAGATAGACTAGGAACATTTCCATGTGGGGTTCGTGCGTACAATTCTGAACATTATCTAAACATAAACGTCAGACATCCCTTAGATTGATTAGAGCTGACTCCAGACCTGTGAAACGGATCAACAATCAAATAAAACACACTCACTTAAAGTACTATCTGTTTCTTATCCAAGGCTGAGTGAACTGTCAGCTGTCTTTATCAAAACTGGTTAAAAACCGTTATAATCTACATTCAGGCAGTTATATTCTTACTACACAAAGTCTATTTTGAATAAAAAGTAGAATCACTTTAAAATAATTAACGGTAAAAACAGAAATCAATTTTAAACATTTTATATAGTATTAACTCATAGAAATAACAATAGAAACAGTTGCTTTCAGCCCTCAGTTCCTCTCAAGGTCTCCGTGACCTCTGACTGTTTGGTGGCTCCTGAAAACAGTTATAAAGAGACAGGCCAATGCACTGAACATTCTTATATTAAGCAGTGTGTTAACTTTTTCATTAATTAAAATCAATTCAAAGTTAAATACTCATTCAAAAAATCAAATAATTATATTTAATAAAAATAATGAGAAACAAGATGATGAAAAGGATAAATGCTGATTCATGCTGAGATGGATTGGAAGGTATGATCTGATATATCCGAATCCTTCAATGTCAACTAACCGTTTAGAAAAAAGTCTCAGAGTAAATTGAATTATTAACAAAAATAGAATTGCTAGAGAGGTGGCGCAGTGGTTAGCACTGTCGCCTGTGTTGAAAAAGAATAAACGATTGAAGAAAAGAGAACCCAGTCCAGAAGACTCTTTTATTGAGACGTGTTTGTTAGGGCCTACTCACACTATGCCATCCGTACTGTGCCTAGGCCCGTTTCCTGGATCGTTTGAGAAGTGTGAGTGCGCTGAATCGGGCTCAAGCACAGTTCACTTGGCCGGCCCTAGCCCGGTTGGAAGAGGTGTGCCTGAGCCCGGTTGACTTGGGCTTTGGCGCGGTACGCTTGTGTGTGAGTGTAAAACGCCCTAAAGCCCGAAACTGAAAGCGAGACGTGACTTTTACAGGGCTGTTTCATATGGATTTATTAATTACTGTTCAGTGAACGCAAACTGCCGTAGTTTATTAAAGACGCAAACCCCTCACAGCACGACAGCTGCACCTTCAGCAGACCTCCTCATTCCTGCAGCACGAGAGCTTTATGATTGTTTATGAGCGCCAAAAGTGGCGGATCTGTTCGGCGAAATATCTGACTGCGTGTCACCGCATCCCTAAGGACTGTGTGGCAAAATTTGACCATGTCAAACGACTGAAACGATATAACTAGAGAAATCTCCACTGTGCTGCTGAGTGAGAGAGCGCTTCTCACTGAACAGCGCAGCAGCGATGATGTAAGCGTGCCGAGGCCTGTTTGTGGTGCGAGCCAGGGCCGTCGGGGGAGACCGGAGGGGGGACAAGCGTGCTTTGGCCCGGTTCGAGGCAACTGTACCTAGTGTGAGTACGGCCTTAATCTGCAGTCATACAGCGTCTTCAAGAAGTCCATGTGTCTGCAGAAGCGTACTGGAGGTCTGCTGTCTGCGAGTTTCATCACAAGTCTGAATTTAGACAAAGATGTCCTGTCTATATTGTCCTGTTAGGAGGAGGGGAGATGGCTGAACAAAGCATGCAAATTCAGTATTGGAGTCAGCATGATAAATTGCCTTTTCAGGCCTGATCTCATCAGCATGGAAGTCTGCAGAGTAGATGACAACATCATGATAACTGGCATATAGGTATTAGAAACCTGCCCAGCAACAGACCAGATGAGTTGATCAACAAAAGTTTTTCTTTAGCATGAAAGCATCAGCGAAGACAAAGGCAGAGTTGTTAGCATTAAAACAGTGTGCAAATGAAGTTAACTGGTCCAGCTTATGTTTTACACAGCAAATGCCCTTCCAGCTGCAACCCATCACTGGGAAACACCCATACACTCTCATTCACACTCGTACACTGACCAATTTAGTTCATCAATTCCCCTATAGCGCATGTGTTTGGACTGTGGGGGAAACCGGAGCACCTGGAAGAAACCCACGCAGACACGGGGAGAACATGCAAACTCCACACAGAAATGCCAACTGACCCAGCCGGGGCTTGAACCAGCGACCTTCTTTTCTGGAAAAAGTCCATTGCAAAATGTAAACAGAATTACTAAGAAAACAACAGAATTGCGAGATGTGTCATAATAAATCATAATAGAGTTGTGTCATCTAAGCTAACCCTTTTCAAAGCACTCTGAATTGCTAATTGTACACTCTGAATTCTTAAAGTCCTAATTAAAGTGAAGTAAACTGAATTATTAACACAAACAGAATTGTGCGATGTACTTTTCTTCTTTATCTTTCTGAATGCTGCTATATGAAGTTATGCTGATTATTTGAGCTGTTGTTCTTCTGCAGGGGTTTGAGGGATCTCTGCTCTGGGAAGCTGAGGACTCCACTGCTCTGATGTCTGTCAACACGTCAGCACTGCGGCTCAATAACGGGGGAGGAGTTCTCCACTTCAGATCGGTCAGACAATCGGCTTTTTTGTGTTTTAGATGAGAATGAGGAGATGCATTAGTAGGTCCAATCCCAATTCTATTTTTGTACCTCTTCCCCTTCCTATTGACCCTTGGAATAGAGTGTGAAGGGGAAGGGCTTCAAAATTTACCCCTGAGAATTGGGACAGCGCTACAGCACCTGCACACCTCATCATATGTCATCGTGAGCTCTTGCTTCATATGAGATCAGATGATAGCAACTGCTGTAGTGATTCCAGTGGTGCTATTTTTTGGTTTTTATCTTTAGGAAATCACTGAAAGCATATATCATGTTATCATATCGATCTAATCTGTGAATAAAATCGTAACTGTACTGTGTGTTTACACCTTGTTAACACATGAAAACAACATTAGCATTATAGCACACACTGTAAAAAGCTCATTCCCAGCCACTAGACTTTTCTGACAGAAGATTTCAGTGTTGGATGTGAAAGTATGTTGCGAGATTACAATACAGAAGTTCTTATTAGCGATTATAGATAGCGAAATTTAACAGTTTTGTTTTTGTGTTTTTTTTAAACATGACTGTAAATCACACGGTTATTGATGTATTAAAACAAGCATGTTTGTTGTAAAAATTCGTAATAATGACAAAAAAATACTAATTTGTGCATCTTCTGTCTTCCGTGTGCTGCCGTGCTGCCATTGTAGATGGTGTATTTTGAGAAATTTTCTTTCCCCTTGAATTCGAGTGTGGTCCTTAAAAATCTCTGTTTCAAGGGCTATCTACCCCTCCCCTTAGCCATACGTCTTTAAGATAAAGAGAATTGGGACACCACTACCCCTTCACGTGAACATGCATAACCAGGGGTAAGGGGAAGGGCTAAGGAATTGGGCCTAGGAGTTACAAACTCACAGTCGCAAAGAAAAAAAAATCTGTGTTTAGAATTGTCAGATGTAAACTCTTAGGTGTAAAAAAAATCAAGGTGCAAACTTGGAAATCCTAAAGCTTAAGGTTTTAGTGCTTAAAAAAAGTCTTTATTGAAAATTTGAATTGCGAGATGCAAACTCATTATTTAAAAAAATAAAGGACAGAATTCTGAGGTTTAAATGATTTTTAAACAAAATTTGGTTTAAAATAAGAGAAATAAAAATTCAAAGCAAATTCAGCATTTTGAAATAAAATGTCAGAATTGCATGATGAAAAATGTTATTTATATATATATATATATATCTTCCCTGATTTGCAAGATGTAAACTAATTCTTAAAATCATCATTTAAAAAAAGGAATTGTAAGATGTAAAATAAATTCTGAAAAAAGTTTTTATTTTTTTCACTTATTAAATAAGTTGTAATTGCAAGATGGAAACTCTTAGTACTAAAAACAAGTCAGAATTCAAGCTGTAAACTTGGAGTTCTGAAAGATTTTAATTGTTAAATGTAAATTCATCATTCCTAACGTCAGAATAAAAAGGAATTGCAAAATTTTTAACTTAATTTAGATTTTTTTTTAAATTTATTTTAAAGTTACCTGCGAGATGTATACTTAGTTCTGAGTCAATTTTACTCTGAGAAAAAAAATACTTTCAAGATTAAAAACTAGATATGAAGCAATAATTCAGACAAAAGTGCAAAGGTGCAAATCCTGTATTTTTAGAAAAATTTTATTGTATACAGAATTCTTTAATAAAATAGTAATAAATAATTCTGTATAATAAATAATTCTTGCTATAATAAAAAGCAATAATGTTCTAATATAATATAATTAATCTTTCACATTTAGACATTTATTTTTAAATGTGTGTTTTTAGTGCATGGGTGAGTTTCTGCTGATAATAGTCTGTTTTTCCTCAGATTGAGGAGGGAACGTTGCCTCACAGAAATGCTTTGGGCTTCCCGGGCTTAGCTGGAGGATTTACCTTTACAGTGTACGGTAGGTTGAGAGGAATTATGCAGGGTTTGTATCCGGCTTTTTTCATGGTTGATGATTGAAGGATTTCAGATTTCATCCTGACGTAGCAGAACATCTTGATCACTGGCAGCTTTCCACTGATAAAATGGAAATTAATCAGGTGGACTACCGTTCAAAATCTGTAATCTAGTGTGCTCCAAAACAAAACGGCAAAATTCATATTTCTAAGATATTAACCTGATAAAAACAACTAAAGAATTGTCACTTCTTCCAACACATGATATGACCTTATACAGTACTTTAGTTTCTCATTAAATCTTCTGACCAATCAAATGCTGTCTAGTATCAAACATTTCCCGCCCCCTTACTGATGCTATTGTCATATTTGATTGAGCTCAACCACTCTCACTGGCAGAGCTGTGATAAAAACAAAATGCCATTGGCTGTTTCTTAAAAAAAGGGAGGAGCTGTCTATGTTTCACATCCAATAAAAATGTAAATGTCAAAGCACTTCACAGGACCTTTAATTTAACCATCATATTCAATGGCATATCATCATATTCATTCATCTGTGCCCGTTCTGAAGGGTTTGCACATCCATCCAGTAGTTTGATGGTATTTGTCTGTGTTTCAGATGTGGAGGTGTTGTCTGAGATGCTGCGTGGACGTTCAGGACGACAGAAAATCCGCGAGGCGCAGCTAAAAGGGGAGGACGAAGCCCTGCAGGAGGAGAGTCTCAGGCACGGAGACATGGTGTTTGTGGACGTGGTGGACACTTACAGGAACGTGCCGTCAAAACTGCTGCAGTTTTATAAATGGTCAGTGCGGCACCCGATCACCTCTCAGACCTCGCTCTCCATGTGCATTTTGTGCAGATTTTTGTGAACTACTTTGCAAATTAGCTACTCATTTATATCTTATATATAGATATGGCTGTATATCGGCACTAGTGGGAGGCGTGCGTTGCAGGTCGAGTGCCTTAAGCCTGGTTTATACTTCCGCGTCAAGTGATCGGCGTGACCCACGGCGCATGCAGCACAGGTAGCTGTGCATTCATACTTCTGCACGCTTTTTCTGTCGCTCTGCAATGACACTTCCGAAATGCTAGTAAGTAGGGATGTAACGGTATTGTAAATACCGTCATACCGCAATATTAATTTTTTTCGATATTACCGAAGTCGCATGACTCTGTAAAACTATAGGTCTTCTGAGAAAATTTGCTCAGGCGAATGAAGCGAACAGGAGGTAGCGAAAACTACAATTCCCTTCAGCCCATGCTTGACCATCATCCCTTGCGGTCTGTTGTTGCTACAGATCCAGTAATGCGGAAATGGAGTGTGCTGCTAGAAGCGGGGATGAAAAAGAGCTGGAAAACTCTAAAGCAGGTCGCACACCAGAAGCGCCGCTCGGCGCCGCGACACGGCGCGTACATGACAGTTTAAAGTATCGCACACCAGACGCGCACATTCGAATGATATTTAACATGAAACTAATCAGATGGCGCTCTGTGGCGCGGCTGAAAAATGAACTGCGTCCTGAGCCGTCGCCGGGCGCCGCCGACAGCCGCCGACAGCCGCCGACTTGCGGCGCCGGTGTGTGTATCCTGATAGAAACCTATGATTAGAATTCTAAAATACGTGGCGCTGCGTGGCGCTGCGCGGCGTGCTGCCGAGCGTCGCTTCTGGTGTGCGACCTGCTTTACACGCACAGTTCAGTCCTGCATTATCTCCGTGTAAGTTCAGACTTCGCAAGTTTGATCAAGGCTGCAGTCTCTTCTTCTCAGTTTGATATGGAAAAGCAGATTATACCGAGGACACGGGTAAATCTTCAAAGGGAACAGTGTACTTTATAACTTCATTCACATCACCCTGGCTTCGTTGTTTCACTTTCTCAACAATAAAATGTAAACATGATTTAAGGAACATCAGGTCATCTTCACTGTGTGGATATTTATAACAAAACGGAGCCGATAACAACTGCCTCCTTTCAATTTCAGTGAAAATACGAAACACAGCCTCTCTTTTGCTGAGTATCAGCTTTAAGAATTGATAATGGCCATTTTAAAAGTATAACATACAATAAGTTTATACATTATAGGAAATAAAGGCAAGCGATCAGTCAATATACAGAATGTACGTGGTTACATTAATCATTAACTTATCTTTGCGCTCAGCCAAAACACGTTACACGAGAACAAGTAATAGATTCCAATGCCCAAAGTCAGGGAATATGTCGTTAGATAAAGACAACAAGATAAATGAAATATCCCGTTTAATAAATATAGTGAGATTAGATCCAGCGGGAGATGCTTGATGAGAAGTCCGACTAGCAGAGCTCTCATCTGTGTAGATGGGCTGAGTGTGATTAAATGTTGAATGTGATGAGTTTTCAACAATACTAAATTGAAACTTTATTTTTTTACATGGTTTAATAATTTTTTGTTATTAAAATTGAAGTTCCTGTTTCAAAGCTTACAGATAGATGGCTAATTTGTATGTCATTGACACTTTTGGCACTTTTTTGGAGTATTTCCATAAGTTTTGTTTTTTCCTGTAAATGATTCAATAAATACCGTACCGTGACATTCATACCGAGGTATTACCGTACCGTGAAATTCTGATACCGTTACATCCCTACTAGTAAGTGTTCCTCTGTGTCGAGTTTCTTCGCTGGTGTTTTGTTTTCCTTAATGTGAAAGTGGTTCAAACTCGCTCGATTTGAGGTGGGAACTTTAACCATAAGGTAAACACAAAACAACAGTCCACCCGGCTCCTTGTGAACAATCAACACTTGTAAACAGTCGCTCCAACGGACTCACGCGGCTCTCGGCCCCGCCCACACTCGTTAGCGCTTCCAAGCTGACAAATCACAGAGCGTGCGCTTTTTTTATTACATTAAATCCGAGGTGTCACTTTAAAAATGCACACGTCTAACGTTATAATGGAAGCATTCGACTGCTTTCCTAACGTTTCATGCTCATTTAAGACAAGATTAGTTGTGTTTGAAAAAAAAAAAAAACACCAAGATCGACATTTTTATATGTTATTATTATTATTAATTATGTGCATGTGTCTGTTTAAACACGCACCCAAAAGCCAGACTTTCGCTTACGCTTCGCGTGTATAGAATCTGTTTGGGAAACAGCGTCTGTTTATCACTATGGAGCACATCAGCTGACAGTCACGCACCCTTATATGACTGTTTTGAGGATTGAATAGGATGGGTGATGGCACCTGTAATCCAAAGGAAATGGAATCGTGCCGTTTTTAATACTTACTTATAAGTGTTTTCATGTTTTCAATCTTAAACAAAGCGAAAGCACAGAACAGACTCACGTTTAAGAGCAAGGGGCGACCCCTGGTGGTTCGGCGGTATGGGTTGCATATAGTTAGGCTTGGCTGTTCAAAGAAAGACTGAAAATACAGGAGAAATACGGAAAAATACCTATACGGGATGATAGCAGGATAGAACTGTCAAATACGGGAGAATCCCGGGAAAAACGGGAGGGTTGACGGGTATGCCAGTGCTGATATACAGCCATATTGCACTGCTTTGAGCGTGATATTGCGTTTATACAACAGTTCAACAGCATAATTGTGTGTGTATGTGTGTGTGTGTGCGTGCAGGCGTGCGTGCGTGCGTGTGTGTATGTATGTTTGTATGTATGTTTGTATGTATGTATGTATGTATGTATGTATGTATGTATGTATGTATGTGTATGTGTATATATATATATATATATATATATATATATATATATATATATATATATATATACATATACATATATATATATATATATATATATGTATATATATATATATATATATATATATATATATATATATATATATATATATATATATATATATATATATTTATATATATATATATATATATATAAGAAAATCAAACACTAAGTGTCTCAAATTTTTTTTGTACGAGGAACTACTTCCTTCCGCCATTCATTCACATCTGCAGCTGACGTCAGGGCAGCAGAAGCCGTTGCTCATTCAACAACATCACTTTAGAGCTAGTGTTTGAATGATTCTCTAGCGTAATGCCTAAAGTGATGACAAAACTGCTGATTTTGCTCACATTTTTTGATTATAAGGCTGAACTGCATGAAATGCCATTATCTACAGAGATTTCCCAGTATTTCTCTGTTGCAATTGGCATATCACAATAATTAACCCCAAAAAGTCAAAGCAAAGCAAACACTAGCAGATTGCTATGGTATAAATACAGCACTACAGCGTACAACAGAGAGAGACTCTTTGCTTTTCTTAGTATGACAGGCTGATGGCTGCCGACGTGCTGAATCTCTGAACTTATGAATATTTAAAATAAGCACTATCCTTATAAATAAACTGCATAGTTGCAATCTAAACAACGACATTCTCGCCTAAAAAAAACTCAAAAGTACATTATCTTGTGCAACAGCTGCAATATTTGTCAAGCTTTTTTTTTATATTCTATTTTAAATTTTATAATTATTATTAATAATGTATTTTTTTAAGTAATTAGGAACTTTAAAAAATGAATGTATATTTACTAATGAAATATTCAATTAATGACATTTCCTGATACTGTCTGTCAGGCACTAGCTATGTTTCCATCTAAAAATGCGAATTAACTTTTTGCGCAAAACTGTAATATCGCATAAAAGACGTGCGAATAAAGCATCGTTTCCATCCAACAAGTTAAATCGAACAAAATCGTCTCTTCTTGATTAACTGGCACCAAATATCAACAGTAAAAACTGCATTTGCTGCAGTAGGAGAAGCTGCATCAATCTTTTCTTCGTCTAATAAATTATTTGCGTCTCAGAAGGCAATCCTGACACGCAGTGAACGCATAAAGGCATAAGATGCAGAGCACAGACTTTCTTATTTCTGTCGCTAATTAATAATATAATAACACTAATACTGAAACGGTAAGGCGTTTTAGAATGACCAAAACAACAGTTCAGATGGTTTACAGTGTGCTCAGCCTGCTGGTTTGTTATTATAACAAAATCACATGACCTCTTTAATGTGCATACGGAAATTTGTTCGGTAAAAGTGTTTCCATCGTAGTTTATGCGCATCCTTATTAAATAAAAAGTTTATCCTACTCAGATATGCGCATGTTTTTTTATGCACATTTTTTAAATATGTGCACATCTTGCCGTTTCCATCAATCGATTTTTTTGTATGCGCATCTCCAAAATGCGTATGAAAATAGGTGGATGGAAACGTAGCTAGTGAGTGTACTTTTACTGTAGTATCTGTGATTTCCTCCTTGTAAACAGGGTTTGTGATGGTCTCTGTTGTCTTTATAGACTCCTGTAATCAATATTGTGTCTGTTCTTGAGTGGAAGCAGCTTCAGGGTTTGGGATTGCTCTTGGTTTCAGGTCTGTGGAGAACGCTGACTTCAGCCTGCTGCTCAAGACTGATGATGACTGCTTTATCGATGTAGATGCCGTCCTGATGAAGATGCAGCGCAGACGCCTCACACACACCAGCCTGTGGTGGGGAAAGTGAGTTCACTATAATCAGTCATTACTACACAATATTACCATTTTACTCAAACTCCAACTAAATGCAGAGAAACATCAAGTTGTCTCTTTATATATAGAGGTCAGGACTTAGTCCAAAGTCTGTTTTGTTTTACGTCAGCCATTCAGAAGTGGGCTTGCTGTTGTACAAACTGCTTTGTGTGTTCGCTTGTCTCTTATTTTTGACTAATATTGTGTTCAGCTTCCGTCAGAACTGGGCTGTGGATCGTGTTGGTAAGTGGCAGGAGTTGGAGTACGCCAGTCCTGCGTATCCAGCGTTTGCCTGTGGATCTGGATATGTGGTGTCCAGAGATCTGGTGCAGTGGCTCGCCAGCAACGCTCAACACCTCAAAGCCTACCAGGTACATCTGCAAGCATCTTACACATGTCATAATACAGGCGAAGACTCAGTTTTCTGGGATTTTTCTTTTCTTTTTTTTTCCAAAGTGATGTTTAACAGAGCAAGGGCATTTTCACAATATTCCCTATTTTTAAAGTTATTTCTTTTAGTTTTGCTGGAATAAAAACTGTTTTTATTTTATATATCATATATAATTTATTATTGATTATTTTTCAACTATTTTTATCAATATATATATATATATATATATATATATATATATATATATATATATATATATATATATATATATATATATATATATATATATATATATATATATATTTAAAAAATGTAATTAATTAATTAAAAAAAAATTTTAAGATTTATTTTTGACATTTTTGCCTTTATTAGATTGGACAGTATTAAGACAGGAAGCGAAGTTGGAAAGAAAAAGAGAGATGGGGGTACGGTAGGGAAATGTCCTTGAGCCGGGATTCGAACTCAGGATGCCCTGATGTGCTACTGTCCCAAATGTCGGCGGGCTAACCACTAGGTTATTGTGCCAACATAAGTATTTTTTAAGGTCATTGTTAGTAGCCTTCTTCATTTTTTTGTCTGTTGGCTATAGAATAAACCACTGTTGTCCATTAACTTGCCTAATTAACCTAGTTAAGCCTTAAAGACCGAAACAGCCGTTCGCGGCGAAAAATAAGTATTGTTCCTAAATGTTTAATAACTTTTGATCCGCTAATCCGATCTGTACAATTCAAAGATTGGCATAAAGAAGAGAGTCTCAGCTTTCCGGAGGCTCTGGAATCAGTGTGGTTATGTCATCACATTTTGACAACGCTGATTTGACAAAGGAACGCTCGTCACTGTGTCTCCAGACAAACCAGACATGATGCATTGATGCATTGTCCCTCCTCCATCCCCAGATTGGTTTAAACTCGCTCTCTCTCAACCAATCAGCATAGGTTTCGCTTTGTGGACCAGCAATCAGCAATTTGAACAACCCGAAATGAGAAATAGACTGTACATTTACGCACAGCTAAATAAAACGCAAAAAAAGTTTTGCAATGCATGAAATAATCCTCTTAATAAGTACTTTTGCATGCAGAACAGCACAAAAACATGACAAAACATTGACACAGCAAAGACAAAGTGCTGGTTTTGCTGTTTTCAGAGGACACAAATGACGGTGCGGTGGTTTGTCTGCAACGCATAAGTTGAGGAGCAGCAGGGTCAACACCATATTCTGGCACGTAAAACCTAAGGATGGTCCATATTGAGTCTAGTTTAGTTATGCAACTATTTATAATAGAGTAAATATTTATATCAATTTTTTTACTGAGGATTTGCAACATGTTTATTTGGACTTTGACGCATTATTGCTTATTTTCTTATTTTTTATTTGTTCATTGTAAGTGGTTTTGTTTATGGTAACTGAAAATATATTATTTGGAAAAAGTCAAACTTGCTTCAGTGTTCTGTTATTTTGTAACAATCTTTCTATTTAGTTCATTCCCAGAACTTTTGGGCAAATACATTGTCAGTAAATAAATGCACTAGTTTTTTCCCACTGAAAAACGCCTTAGAATAACATTGAAATAAATTACCATAACTTGCTCAGGGAATTGTGGATGTAGACAAAGTTTATTTTGGAAGTATAAAACATCATAGCATGTATTTCTAAAGAAAAAAAAAAAACTTCATGAGGTTTTGTTTGTAATAACTAGAAAATGCCACTTTTTAAAAAAACGTTTTTCTTAAATTTCTGAAATATTTTCTGTCTGTTCATATGTTTTTGGACCAAAAAAAGGTTTTAGACTGGACCTTTAAATGATACAGATTAAAGCTTCCGGTTCTCCTGTTTAAAATAATATATGACACTTGAGGCTGACTGCTAAAATACCAGTAAAACTGCTTTAAAATAATAATAATAATAATATAGTCCCATTAGGTGCCCACAAAATACCTCTAGGTCTTTAAGGGTTAAGCCTTTTAAATGTCACTTTAAGCTGAATACTAGTATTTTGAAAAATATTCAATTTAATTCCTCTTTATTTCTCTAGCACTTTTACAATGTGGATTGTGTCAAAGCAGCTTCACATAGAATATCATAGTGAATTGAAACAGTGTCAGTTCCGTTTTCAGTGTTTAAGTTCAGTTTACTTTAGTTTAGTGGGGTTTAATTTTCACTGGTGTAAGTCTAAACACTGAAGAGCAAATCCATCAATGCGCAGCTCCACAAGTCTCAAACCAAGCAAGCCAGTGGCGACAGTGGAGGAACAAACTTCACCAATCGACGAAAGTGAAGAAAAAAAAAACACTTTGAGAGAAACCTGTAATACATGCATGTATTTAATCAAGCATAAGTACACAGTAAATACATGTATTTACACAACAAGTACATTGTAACAAACTATTAATTCCTGTGTAAGTATATATTAGTTAAGGCCACTTAATACAAAGTGGGACCCAATAATCTAATCGAGGGGTCATGAAAGCATGAATAAGCTTTTCCGCATCAGACATTGATATCATATGTTGAAGTTTGGCAACACTTTTAAGATGAAAAATGCAGTTTTGCACATCTAGTCAAATATTATTTACTGTCATCATGGCACAAATAAAAGAAGTCAGTTATTAGAAATTAGTTATTGTCGGCGCCTAGTAGTTAGTGCGTCGACACATAGCACCAAGGTGCTCACGGCGACCTGAGTTCGATTCCCAGCTCAAGGTCCTTTGCCGATCCTTCCCCTATCTCTGCTCCCCACATTTCCTGTCTGTAAAAATCTCCACTGTCCTCTTCAAATAAAGGTGAAAACCCGTAAAAAATAATAAATAAAAAATAAAGAAATGAGTTATTAAATTCATTCATTCATTTTCTTGTCGGCTTAGTCCCTTTATTAATTTGCGATCGACACAGCGGAATGAACTGCCAATTTATCCAGCACATTTTTCACGCAGCGGATGCCCTTCCAGCTGCAACCCATCTCTGGGAAACATACACATTCACACACACACACTCATACACTACAGACAATTTAGTCTACCCAATTCACCTGTACCGCATGTCTTTGGACTGTGGGCGAAACCGGAGCACCCAGAGGAAACCCACGCGAAGGCAGGAAGAACATGCAAACTCCACACAGAAACACCAACTGAGCCGAGGCTCGAACCAGGGACCTTCTTCCTGTGAGGCGACAGCACTACTTACTGCGCCACTGCATCGCCCGAGTTATTAAATTATCATGTTAAAAAATGTGTTTCTAAATTAAACATCATGTGGAAAATAATGGAAAGATGCATATGATGTGTTGATTAATAGTATTGTTCACCTGAAAGATCCAGCATGCATCTGCATATTATCATCATATTAAGATAAAAATCCCTATAAAGTGAGATGTACAATGACTCCATCAGCAGACGCTTTATAAGAGAAGATGTTACCCTCCAGTAGACTAATGGTTTGAACTCATCTTCTGTTTTCTCTGTCAAAGATTTCCAAAGATCAAATCAATGCCTGCAGATTCATCTGTAATGATTTCCCTCGCTCTGAAGATCTCATTTGTTCTGGACGTGGAGTCTGTAATCCATTTATCAATATTATAAATGCACTGAAGCAGGAGAACTGCTGCTGAAAGAGCTCATTCATTCATTCTGATGATGATGATGATGATGATGATGATGTGTGTGTGTGTGTGTGTGTGTGTGTGTGTGTGTATGCTCTGGACAGGGTTTTCAGCATGTAAATGTGTGTGTGTGTTTCAGGGAGAGGATGTGAGTATGGGCATCTGGATGGCTGCTGTTGGGCCTCGCAAATATCAGGTGAAGAAATGAACTGTGATTTCAGCTGCACACCCCAAGAAAACAGTTCAATAACGAATTAGTACTGTGCAAAGATTGATGGCATCCGAAATAAAAGCTTGTTTTGACGTGTGTGTGTGTGTGTGTGTGTGTGTTATATATATTTATCTATACAACAGTTCTGTCTGGTTCTTGAATCTGATTGGCTGATAGCTGTGCAATATTTTGCCAGTAACATCACACAAAGGCCTCTTCACCCTTCACTGTGTATTACTCCACCCACATAAAGCCAGCAACAAGCTGGGAGACACTACAGTTTGACAAATATTCCTGTTGTTAGACAACAAAATGTACTTTTGAGGCTTTTTTACTCAAGAATGTAGTTGTTTAGATTGCAACTATGCAGTTTATTTATAAAAACAGTGCCTATTTTAAAAATATTTACAATTACTGAGAGAGCTCGTCGGCGTCCATTAGCCTGCCATAGTGTAGTAGACCAAAGACGGTTAACGTTGTCTATCCACAAGATGGCGACAGGACCGCATAATAAGCTCTTGCTTAGATTAAAACTTATGCGTGTTTTCTTGAGCGCGAAGCTAAAAAAACAGAAGCATCACGGTTTTTAAGGTGGACCAGATAGAGTCAATAAGAAGCTGCGAATAAGAAGCTGAATTTAGCCTCGTCCCTCCTTATCGCAAACACAACAGCAGTCTGGTAGTGATTGCGCTGTTTTTTTTTTTTTGGGGTTACTTATTGTGATATTGTAACGGTCGCTTAATATTTAATATTGATTCAAAATTTAGTCCTGCGCAGATCTCTACCTGGCACACGTCACAATACTGACGGCCACAGAGAAATACTGTAGACTGTAGGGAGATATCTCTATAGACGGATGGCATTTCATGTCAGGTTTAGCCTTTTAATCTTAAAATGTGAGCAAAATCAGCTGTTTTAGCATCACTTTAGACATTACGCTAGAGAATCATTCAAACACTAGCTCTTAAATGACGTTGGGGAATTGGTAACGGCTTCTGTTGTTCTGACATCAGCTGCAGATGTGAATGAGTGGCGGAAGAAAGTAGTTCCTAATACAAAAGGGTTTTAGACCCTCCGTGTTTGATTATTATTATTTTTTTATATACAAGATTGTGCCGTCAAACTTTTGTATGAATGCAATATCACACTCGTAGAAGTGCGATA